>NW_016870845.1:0-324 GCF_001698545.2 Rhinopithecus bieti | reverse complement strand
TATAGCGACCTGGGGCCTCTGTCTTGTCTAGGAAATCTCCTTGATTCTTGCAAATGGAACTGCGTCCCTTCAGCACCATCAGCTGTAGATCCCATCAATTTATAAGCCATGACTAAAATAAATAAGTAAATAACCAACTAGATAAATAAAATGCCACACCTTTGCAATTCTGTTTCCTCAGTGCTCAGCACATAGCACGCGCTCAATAAATGTCTGTTGATTGTCCTTCCCTCTTTCTTACCTTCCTTTCTTTCTTTCTTTCTTTCTTTCTTTCTTTCTTTCTTTCTTTCTTTCTTTCTTTCTTTCTCTTTCTTTCTTTCTTTC
>NW_016870844.1:0-1353 GCF_001698545.2 Rhinopithecus bieti | reverse complement strand
GTGTGAGTGTGTGTGTGTGTGTGTGTGTGTGTGTGTGTGTGTGTGTGTGTGTGTGTGTGTGTGTGTGTGTGTGTGTGTGTGTGTGTGAGTGTGTGTGTGTGTGAGTGTGTGTGTGTGTGTGTGTGTGTTCCATATTGGATAATTTCTATTGTCTTATCATCGGTTTCCCTAGTCTGTCTTCTGCAGGGTCTAACATGTGGTTAATTTTATTTATTGTATTTTTAATTTTCATACATTGTGGTTTTATATCTAGAATTTAAAATTAGTCTTTCAAAAATACTTTACGTTTCCCAGACCTTTCTCTACCTTCTTGTGGTCTGTACCTAAGTATTGTTTTAACTGCTTATTTTTCCAATTCCTTGCATGACTGGCTGTTTTTTAATTGGATGTCATACATTGTGAATTTTGTCTTGCTGGATCCTGGATATTTTTGTGTATCTCTAAAATTTTTTAGCTTTGTTATTGGGCACAGCTAAGTTACTTGTAAACAGCTTTGACCCTTTCCTTTCGAGGACTGTTTTTGGTTTTATTAGGCAAAACCAGAGCAGATTTAATTCAAGGATTAAAATCATGATGTAGTTAAAACAATACTTAGATATAGACTATAATTTATATTTTTAAAAAGTAGATGAAAGCGTTCAATTTTATAAACAAGAAGAAATAATTATATCAACTCAAAGAATATAGTAAAATAAAACTAAAATTTAAAAATTGAAATAAAACATATATATGACATGATCATCAAGACAGAAACTGATCCTAAGTAAAAGATACACATCTCTGGTAAGATTAAGCAAAAAGGAAAAGGGAAAGCAAAATAAGCAATATTAAGAATGAAAAAGTGATGCAACTATAGTCATAACAGATCAACTTTAAATCATGGAGACATTATGAAATAGACAATTATTTTTAAAAAGTTACTATAATAATAGTCACACACACTCCAACTGCCACACCCATTGGTCATATTTGTATGTAATTTAAATACCTAAAGTAAAAAGATGTTAATTTATTATAAGATATTGAATTAAAATAGTACATAGGATTACGCAAACAAAGGGAAAGAAAGTATGAGAGAAGGGGAAGTGCTTAAAATTAGAATGCCAGCTAACAAAAGTAGAAGAAATTTGTAATCTCTAATGCAATAGTAATTAATTCAGGCAAGAATCATCAATAAATGATAAAGCCATTGAGAATATATTCTGGTGGGGAGGAGGCTCTTTACCCCACCTCAATTATCACCCTGCAGATAACTTTTTAATTGCAATGGGAAATATGTACACCACCACCATATAGATCACCTTCTTAAACAAGTGATGTAACTTCACCAAGTGAAGGAAAGCCTGATATTAT
>NW_016870843.1:0-817 GCF_001698545.2 Rhinopithecus bieti | reverse complement strand
CTAGTTTTTATCTGAGAAAAGTTCCTTCTTCACCTGAATAGGTCTCAATGTGCTCACATATATACCTTTGCAGATACTACAAAACTAGTGTTAGCAAAGTGCTCAATGAAAAGAAAGGTGTAGCTGTGGGAGATGAATTCACACATCACAAAGCAGTTTCCCAGAAAGCTTCTTTTGGGTTTTTACCTGATGATATTTCCCTTCTCACCGTAGACTTCAATGCGCACCCAAATATCCTATTGCATATTCTATGAAAATGGTGTTAGGAAACTTCAACAAGGTAGCAAATGTGTAACTCTGTGAGATGAATTTACATATGACAAAGAAGTTTCTCAGAAAGCTTCTTTCTAGTTTTATCTGAGGATTTTCCTTTGTCACCATAGGCTTCAAAGTGCTCCCAAATATTGTCTTGCAGATACAACGAAAACGGTGTTAGCTCTGCTCCCTGAAAAGAAATGTGTAACTCTGTGAGATGAATTAACATAGCACAAACTGGCTTCTCAGAAAACTTCTTTCTGGTTTTTAACTGAGGATATTTCCTTTTTCACCATAGTACTCAAGGCGCTCATGAACATACCTTTGCAGATTCCAAGAAAATAGTGTTAGAAAACTGCTCAATGAAAAGAATGTTGTACAGCTGTGAGATGAATTCACACATCACAAAGTTGTTTCTCAGAGAGCTTCTTTCTGGGTTTATCTGAGAAGATTTCTTTTTTCGTCGTAGGCCTCAAAGCGATCCCAAATATCCCTTTGCAGATTCCAAGAAAAACGTGTTAACAAACTACTCGATGAAAAGAATGGTGGAACTCTGTGAGAT
>NW_016870842.1:0-1353 GCF_001698545.2 Rhinopithecus bieti | reverse complement strand
CACATCAAAACCTATGGTGACAAAGTAAATCTCCTCAGACAAAACCGAAAACAAACTGCAATGGGATTTTTCAGAGCGCACTGAAGCTTATGGTGACAAATGAAATATCCTCAGTTAAAAAATAGAAAGAAGCTGTCTGAGTAACTGCTTTGTGATTTGTGAATTCAACTCACAGAGCTACACGATTCTTTTCATGGAGCAGTCTATTACCCCTGTTTTTGGGGAATCAGAGAAGGCATATTTTGGATTGTATTGAAGCCTATGTTGACAAAGGAAATATACCCAGACAAAAGCTGGAAAGAAGCTTTCTGAGTAATTTCTTTGAGATGTCTAAATTCATCTCACAGAGTTACACCTTTCTTTTCATGGAGCCATTTGCTAACACTGTTTTCATCAAATCTACAACGTGATATCTGGGAATGCATTGAGGCTTATGGCGAAAAGCTAAATATCTTCAGATAAAAACTAGAAAGAAGCTTTCTGAGAATCTGCTTTGCGTATTGTGAATTCCTCTCAGTGTTACACTGTTATTTTCATTGAGCAGTTTGCTAACACTCTTTTCATGGAATCTGCAAAGAGATATTTGAATGCGCATTGAGGACTAAAGTGAAAAAACAGAATATGCTCAGATGAAAAATAGAAAGAAGCTTTTCTGAGAAACTGTTTTGTGATGTGTGAAAACATTTCACAAAGGTACACGATTGTTTTCATGGATCGCTTTCATAGCACTGTGTTTGTGGAATCTGAGAAGGGATATTTTGGATTGCCTTGAAGCCTATAGTGACAAAGGAAATATCCTCAGATCAAACCTAGAAAGAAGGATTCTGAGAAAGTTCTACATGATGTGCGAATTAATCTCACAGAGTTAGAGCTTTCTTTTCACGGAGCAGTTTGCTAATTCTGTTTTTGTGGATTCTGCTAACGGATATATGGGAGCACATTGAGGAATATGTTGAAAAGGGAAATATCCTGAGATAAAATCAAGAAAGGAGTTTTCTGAGCAACTATTTTTTGATGTGTGAATTCATCTCATGCTGTTACACTGTGAGCAGTTTTCTCACAGTGTTTTATTGGAATCTTTAATGGGATATTTTGGAGCATATTGAAGCTTGTGGTGACATAGTAAATATCCTCATAAAAAAAGTAGAAATAAGCATTTCTGAGAAACCGATTTATGATGTGTTAATTCATCTCACAGAGTTACACAATTCTTTTCACAGATCAGTTTGGTAGTACTGCTTTTGGGGAATCTGAGAAGGGATATTTTGTATCACCTTGAAACCTCGGTGACAAACAAAATATCCTCTGGTGGAAACTAGAAATAAGCTTTCTGAGAAAGTTCTTTGTGATGTG
>NW_016870841.1:0-306 GCF_001698545.2 Rhinopithecus bieti | reverse complement strand
AGGGAATCTGAGAAGGAATATTTGGGATCCCACTGAAACCTATTGTCGGGGGGGTGGAGCAAGATGGCCGAATAGGAACAGCTCCAGAATCAATATCGTGAAAATGGCCATACTCCCCAAGGTTGTTTATAGATTCAATGCCATCCCCATCTAGCTACCAATGAGTTTTTTCACAGAATTGGAAAAAACTGCTTTAAAGTTTATATGGAACCAAAAAAGAGCCCGCATTGCGAAGACAATCCTAAGTCAAAAGGACACAGCTGGAGTCTTCACGTTACCTGACTTCAAACTATACTAAAAGGCTAC
>NW_016870840.1:0-308 GCF_001698545.2 Rhinopithecus bieti | reverse complement strand
TACACACACATATACACACACGTATATATACACACACATATATACACACACACACGCACACATATACACACACACATATACACACACATATACACACACACACATACACATATATACACACACATATATACACACATATATACACACACATATACACACATATATACACACACACATATATACACACACATATACACACACACATATATACACACACATACACACACACACACACACAGATATACACACACATATATACACACATATATACACACACATATACACACATATATATACACACACATATA
>NW_016870839.1:0-760 GCF_001698545.2 Rhinopithecus bieti | reverse complement strand
TCTAATTTATACCTAAATTTTTTGTTTACTGGAAAACTCAAATATCTGACATTTTTTAATAAAACTAAAATATAAATACAGTAAATTCTTCCATACAGCCTCCATTCTTAACTATCTTGGGGAAATAACTTGATTAACAGTTACATTTTCAACAATAAATTTGGAAATATAGTAATTTTATTTGGTTGAGTGTAGTGCATTGGTGTAAGCTTTGTTAAATTATGATAGACATTGAAAGGCTATAATAGAAAATGTCATTTTATGCAACTCTTAATTTAGTGCATTAATATTTTTACTTTTCTCCTGCAGCATTTTCAGTTAGCCTTGATTGACTGTAATCCATGTACTTTGTCCAGTGCGGAAAGTAAGTATTTTTAAACAAAATACTTTCAAGCAAAGAATATTGATGATACCTTTCTGTCTACTGATACCTTTGTGTTTGTTCATTCTTGAGAAAATAAGTAGAAGGCATGTGCCAGATTCAGAGAGTTCAAGTCACTGGAGTTGAGTTGATTTGGGTACTATTTTTCTTGCCCAAAGACAGTCAGTATTATTATTTGATAACTATAGAAATGATTGGTATGTCACAGAGCACTAACAAGTAGTGATTCCTACTTTAAGCCAGGTAGTTGTTCTCCCTTTATGGTGTCTGTGTTTTTATATTAAAAAATTAATTCACCTTTTAATATCTTAGAATTTGTACATACCGTAAGCCTATTTTTTGAAACTTTCTTGTGTACTTAGTGATGTTGCAAAAATC
>NW_016870838.1:0-2253 GCF_001698545.2 Rhinopithecus bieti | reverse complement strand
ATGAGTTCATCTCACAGACCTGCTTTGTGCTTTTCATTGAGCAGTTTGCTAACACTGTTTTCTTGGAATTTGCAACAGGATATTTCAGAGCACATTGAAGATCATGGTGACAAAGGAAATATCCTTACATATAAACTAGAAAGAAGCTTTCTGAAAAACCGCTTTGTGATGTGTGAATTTATCTCACAGAGTTTCACTCTTCTATTCATAAGCAATTTGTTAACACTGTTTACGTGGAATCTGCAATATGATATTTCAGAGTGCATTGAAGCTTATGATGATAAAGGAAATATCCACAGCAAAATGCTAGAAAGACTCTTTCTGGCACACTTCTTTGTGACTTGTGAATTCATCTCACAGTCTCACAGCTTTCATTTCATTGAGTAGATTGCTAACACTGTTTTTCGTGGAATCTGCAAAGGGATATTTGGGAGAGCTTTGCAGCCTATGTTACAAAAGGAAGTATTCTCAGATAAAAACTGAAAATAAGCTTTCTGAGAAACTGCTTTGTGATGTGTGAATTCATCTCACAAAGTTAATCGTTCTTTTCATTGAGCAGTTTGATAACACTGTTTTTGTGGAATCGGCAATACCATATTTGGGAGCACATTGAAGCCTATGGTGACACAGGAAATACCCTCATATAAAAACTAGAAAGAAGTTTTATGAGAAACCGCTTTGTGATGTGTGAATTCATCTCACAGGGCTACACTGTTCTTTTCATTGAGCAGTTTGATAACACTAACACTGTTTTCGTTGGATCTGCAATGAGATATTTCGGAGCTCATTGAAGCTTATGGTGATAAAGGAAATATCCTCAGACAATAACGAAAGAGAAGCTTTCTCAGAAATTGCTTTGTGATTTGTGAATTCATCACACAGAGTTACAAGATTCTACTCATGGAGCAATTTGATAACACTGTTTTTGGGGAATCTGAGAAGGGATAATTGGGATCACCTTGAAGCCTATGGTGACAAAGGAAATATCCTCAGATACAAACTAGAAAGAAGCTTTCTGTGAAACTTCTTTGTGATGTGTGAATTAATCTCATAGGATAACAACTTTCTTTCAATAGAGCAGTTTGCTAAAACTGTTTTTTTGTGAAATCAGTAAAGGGATATTCCCAATCACGTTGAGGTCTATGGTGATAAATGGAATATCCTCAAAGAAAAGGTAGAAAGAAGTTTTCTGAAAACTGCTTTTGATATGTGAATTCATCTCACCCTGTTACACTGTTCTTTTCATTGAGCAGTTTGCTAACATAGTTTCATGGAATCTGCAATAGGATATTAGGGAGTGCATTGAAGCCTATGGTTACAAAGGAAACTTCCTCAGATAAAAAAACCAAAAGAAACTTTCTGAGAAACTGCTTCATGAAATTTGAATTCATCTCACAAAGTTACACTGTTCTTTCTGTTGATCAGTTTGCTAACATTGTTTTCTTGGAATCTACAAGGGGATATTTCAGAGAGCATTGAAGCTTAGGGTGACTAAGGAAGTATCTTCATATAAAAACGAGAAAGAAGCTTTCTGAGAAACCACTTTGAGATGTATCAATTCATCTCACAGAGTTACATGATTCTTTCACTGGATAAGTTTGGTAGCACTGTTTTAGGGGAAACTGAGAAGGTATATTTTGGATCACATTGAAGCCTATGGTGACAAAATAAATATACTCAGATAAAAACTAGGAAGAGGCTTTCTGACATAGGGTTTTGTGATGTGTGAATTCATCTCACAGAGTTACACCGTTCTTTTTAGTGAGCAGTTTCCTTACACTGTTTCCTTGGAATCTACAATGGGATATTTCGGAGTGCATTGAAGTTTAGGGTGACAAACAACATATCATCATATAAAAACTAGAGAGAAGCGTTCTGAGAAACTGCTTTGTGACGTTCTAATTCATCTCCCAGATTTACATGACTATGTTCATGGATTAGTTTGGTCGAACTGTTTTTGGGGAATCTTAGAAAGAATATTTTGGATCACATTGAAGCCTATGGTGACAAAGAAAATATCCTCAGATAAAACTAGAAAGAAACTTTCTGATAAAGTTATTTGTGATGTGTGCATTCATATCACAGAGTTATACCTTCTTTTTAATGGAACAGTTTGCTAACTCTGTTTTCGTGGAGTCTGCAAAGGGATATGTGAGAGCGCATTGAGGAGTGAAAAAAGAAATATAATCAGATAAAAACTGGAAAGAAGTTTTCTGAGAAGTGGCTTTCTGGTTTATGAATTCATCCCACAGT
>NW_016870837.1:0-2235 GCF_001698545.2 Rhinopithecus bieti | reverse complement strand
AAAGAGTGTTAGCAAACTGCTCAATGAAAAGAACAGTGTAACTCTGTGGTATGAATTCACACATCAAAAAGCAGTTTCTCAGAAACCTACTTTCTAGTTAATATTTGAGGATATTTCCTTTTCACCATAGGCCTCAATGCACCTCAAAATATCCCTTTGCAGATTCCACGAAAACGGTGTTAGCACACTGCTGCATGAAAAGGAAAGGTAAAACTCTGTGAGATAAGTTCGCAAATCAAAGGAACTTTCTCAGGAAACTTCTTTCTAGTTTTATCTGAGGATATTTCCTTTGTCACTATAGGCTTCAATGCGCTCCAAAATATCCTATTACCGATTCCAAGAAAACATTGTTAGTAAACTGCTCAATGGAGAGAATGATGTAACTCTGTGAGATGAATTCACACATCACAAAGCAGTTTCTCAGAAAGCCTCTTTTGGTTTTCACCTGAGAGTATTTCCTTTGTCACCATAGGCTTCAATGTGTTCTAAAATATCCTATTGCAGTTCCCACGAAAATATTGTTAGAAAACTGCTCAATGAAAAGTACGTTGTAACTCTGTGAGATGAATTCACACATCACATAACAGTTTCTCAGAAGATTCTTACTATCTTTTATCTGAGGATATATCCTTTTCACTGTAGACCTTAATGCCTTCCCAAATAACCCTTTGCAGATTCCACAAAACAGTGTTACCAAAGAGCTCCATGAAAAGAATCATGTAACTCTGTGACATAAATTAACGCATCACAAAGCAGTTTCGAAAAGGGTTCTTTCTAGTTTTACATGAGGATATTTACTTTTCCACCGTTAGCTTCAATGTGCTCCCAAATATCCCATCTCAGGTGCCACAAAAAACTTGATGTCAAAGTATTTCCTCAACAGCAATGTTACCTCTATGGGATGAATGCAAACATCAGAAAGGAATTTATCCGGAAGCTTCTCTCCAGTTGTTACCTGAAGAAATTTCTTTTTTCATCTTAGGCCTCTATGCGCTCCCAAATATCCCTCTGCAGTTTCCACAAAACAGTGCTAACAAACTGCACTATGAAAGGAATGATATAACTCTGTGAGATAAATTGACCCATCACAAAGCAGTTCTCAGGAAACTTCTTTCTAGTCTTAATCTGAGGATATTTCTTTTCCCCATAGGCTTCAATGCATTCCCAAATATCCCTTCTCAGACACTACACAGTGATACCAAAGTGCTCCCTCATCAGAAACGTTTACCTCTATGAGATGAGTGTACACATCACAAAGGAATTTCTCAGAAAGCTTCTCTCCACTTTTAACTGAAGATACTTCCTTTTCACCATTGGATTCTATGCGCTCCCAAATATCCATTTGCAGATTCCACAAAACAGTGTTACCAAACTGCTCAATTAAAATAAAATTGAAACTCTGTGAGATGAATTCACATATCACAAAACAGTTTCTCAGAAAGCTTCCTTTCTAGTTTAAATCTGATGATATTTCCTTTTCACTATAGGCTTCAATGTGTTCCCAAATGTCTCCTCTCAGATACCATAAAACAGTGATGTTGAACTGCTCAATCAACAAAAGAGTTTAAACTCTATGATATGAATACACATATCAGAAAACCTTTTATCAAAAGCTTCTCTCCAGTTTTATCTGAAGTTATTTCCTTTTCACTATAGGCTTCTAGAAGGTCCTGAACATCCCTTTGCAGATACCATGCCATGAAAAGAATGGTGTAACTCTGTGAGATGAATTCACAACTCAAAAGCAGTTGGTTCAGAAAGCTTCTTTCTAGTTATTGTCTGAGGATATTTCCGTTGTCACCCTAAGCTTCGGTGCACTCCAAAGTATCCCATTGCCGATGCCAAGAAAACAGTGCTAGCAAGCTCATCAATTTAAGAACAGTGTATCTCTGTGAGATGAATTCACACATCACAAAGCAGTTTCTCAGAAACCTTCTTTTGGTTTTATCTGAGGGTATTTCCGTTTTCACTCTAGGCCTCAATGCTCTCCCAAATATAACTTTGCAGATTCCACGAAGAGTGTTGGCAAACTGCTCCATGAAAGCAAAGGTGTAACTCTGTGAGATGAATTCACACATCACAAAGAACTTTCTCAGAAAGCTTCTTTCTAGCTTTTATCTGAGGATATTTCCTTTGTCACCATAGGCTTCAATGCGATTAAAAATATTCCTTCTCACATTCCTCCAAAACAGCGATACCAAACTTCTCCTTGAAAAGAATCGTGTAACTTTGTGA
>NW_016870836.1:0-633 GCF_001698545.2 Rhinopithecus bieti | reverse complement strand
AAATATAAATATATAATATGTAAATGTATATGTAGTTTTCCAAATGGAAAACCAAATATCCCAGCATGATTACTGAATACCAATAATTTCCTCTACTTGATCTACAATGCCAATATCAAGTGCCATATATCAGATTTCTATATATGCTCCATCATAATTTTGTGGGAGCACCATCGTGTATGCATCTGTCATTGAGCAAAACATCATTATACAGTGCATGACTGCATAAATACTCCCCTGGTTGAACCATGACTTATACACCAGATATTTACCATTTTTGATACTTTATTCTTTCCTGAAGATGCAAGTTTTACTCTAGTGTCTTGTTTTTACAGTCTAAAGAAATTCCTTCAGCAATTTTTTGTAGCACAGGTCTGCTAGCAACGAATTCTTAGGCTTTCTTTATCTGAAAATATTTTTATTTTATTTTCATTCCTGAGAATATTTTAGGTAGATACAAAATTTCAGGTTGATAGTTTTATTTATTTATTTATTTTCAGCACTTTAAAAATATTGTTCCACTGTCTTCTCGCCTCCATGGTTCCTGATGAGAATCCACTGTCATTTGAATCTTTGCTCTTCTGCATGTAATGCATTATTTTTCTTAACTGCTTTAAGATTTGTTCTTTTTTT
>NW_016870835.1:0-507 GCF_001698545.2 Rhinopithecus bieti | reverse complement strand
TCTGGGGCTGGTGGGATTGGGGAGGGGTCTCCCATCCCAGCCCCACCCCACAAACTGATTCCTCGCTGGACTGCGACCTCTTCAGGCCTCGGTTTCCCAGCCAGTGCCGGCCAGCCAGGCCTGACGGGCACCCTCCCAGGGGGGAAAAGGTGCCAGAGCGCTTGCCTGCTCCATGGGGCTCGGGGCTCGGTCCGGGAGGAGGGGGGTCCTTTCTGCCCCGGGGCAGCGGGCGCAACCGGTGGGCGAAGGTCCGCGGCCCTGGAGAACGCCGCGGCGGGGTCCACGGGCACCAGAGGAGGAACCGCCAAGGTTTTTCCAAATGACAAGCGGCCCAAAGGTCCTACTAGTTCCTCGGCCAGCGAGCCACCCGGGAGGCCTCAGCCCTGGGCCCTCTCCCCAGCCCGTCCCAGCCCCGATCCTACCCTGCGGTCCCCTCCGGGAGCCGCCGGCCAGCGGTGAGCGACCAAGCTGCCGGCTGCAACGCGAGTCTCCCCTGGACGCAGCTCC
>NW_016870834.1:4003-14097 GCF_001698545.2 Rhinopithecus bieti | reverse complement strand
AAAGAAAGAAAGAAAGAAAGACAGACAGACAGGAAGGAAAGAAAGGAAAGAAAGGAAAGAAAGAGAGAAAGAGAGAGAAAGAAAGAAAGAAAGAAAGAAAGAAAGAAGGAAGGAAGGAAGGAAGGAAGGAAGGAAGGAAGGAAGGAAGGAAGGAAGGAAGGAAAGAAGGAAGGAAGGAAGAAAGAAAAGTTTATTTTTATTTAAGGGGCATGTACCTTGCTCTGGGACAGTAACTAAAGCTACCTCTACGATGGAAGATATATAGTAATTTTGTCACCTGATCTTGACATCTGAGCTGGTTCCCAGGAAACACTCTAATAAGGGATGCAATACCCAAAATATACACAAAATACATGAAAAAGTGCAAATCTGTTATAAAGGTTGATGCTACTGGTGGAGTGTAAGGAGGGAAAACTTATGAGTAGAGAGCCTATTTTACCCAACACCTGACTCTAGAACAGTGAGGAGCTTTTGGATTCTATGGAGTCTGGTAAACAACCATCAACTGACCAACCAAGAGCTGCTGGGTTTGTGGATGAGAGTTACAAGGTGAATGAACAACATGCATGGAAGTCTTCTACTTTTATTAAAAAAAAAAGAAGAAGAAAACAAGGTGGCTTGGGGGCTGAACTGCATGATGTTTTCCCACAATAATGAAAGAATTAACTCTATTTTCAGTTTTCACTAACTCACTCATGGGTAGTGGCTAGCCAATGCCCTGCTTGGTCACATGGTCAAGCAAAAGGGCAATGGCCAAATTAATTGGCCAATTAAAGCAATGCCAGTATGGGGCATGACCATGTGGAAATTACTATAGAAACTTGAGGTGTGCATTAAAGTAAGATAAGTGGATGCCCATACAAAGTGGCCCCTTCCATACTCCAAAAGTAAGACAGGTGAATACCTACACAAATAACCCCCTTCCAGAATGTGACTAGAATTGATAAGCAGATATCTCCATGTATTCCCTTGAGGTGGTCACTGGCATCCATGAAATGGAATTATATGGGGTTTCTGCAGCAGTGCAGATATGGGCCAAATCTGGACATGTCCTCTTATATTGCCTCAGGCCATTAATTCCAGTAAGAACTGCTATGCTTGTCAGCCAGCAAGAAAGATACTGCTGATGGCTCTGCGGCAGAGTTTCTGGTGAGAAGTCTCTGTACATGGCTGGCAAGGAGTACCAAGACTATATTCTAAAGGTGGATAGAGAATAGAGGAGTAGACACTGAGTCTGGAGTGGGCCTCCATTACCTGGGGGCACATATTAATTCTCAGAGTGCCACACAATAAATAGAACAGAAGATATTACATGGATTTGGATGGCTGACTGTCATTTCTTCAGACCAAAAAAACACACTGTACAGCCCATAATGTCCAACAATAGGCAGAGAGGTATCCTCCCCAGAGTAATGGTGTGATTAAAACTATTGCAAAATGGGCATTTAAAACATTGGTTGTCTAAAACAGGTGGAGATGAAAGCATAAAGGGCTGGTTTCCATGTCTTCCTGAGTGTGCTCTGACTCAACATGCATGGAATAAACAGTATGTTTTCACTAGAGCTTTATTTTTTTCAGATTGATCTTCAGACAAGTGGGTGATAGGGTTGTTAGCAGCACTGAATCCATATGGGTCTGCAGCAACTTCAATTCTTTCCTCCTGAGAAAAAAGTATTTGTCTGAGGCACATAAGGCAGGGACATAGACTGAGGCAAGTTCTAGTGTGGAAGTTAAAGTGTGTTAAAAATATTTTAGAGCAGGAATGAAAGAGAGTTAAGTAGCTTGGAAAGGGCCAACCAGATGACTTGCTCTTAAGTCGTCTTGATTCAAGTACCAGGTTTAGCTTCTGACTTGTAGTCATATATGTTGGTATACTTCTGGGGTCTTGCATATCTTCTCTCCTGATTCTTCCTGTGTGGCAGGTTGTCTGCATGTGAAGTGCTCTGCTAGTACTTGGGAGGAGGCACATGCTCAGTTTGTTTATTGAAGTTGTGTGAATGTGGTATATTCTTTCTTTACTAGTCAAGGGTTCCTAGAAGGTCACATACCAGTTAGGTTCTGCTATTTTGCCTCTTACTGCACATGCTTGGGCACATTGACCCAAATCCTCAGATCTTACTTAGAAGCTACTAATCACCAGTTTTGTATGTTTCTATATTTTGGGAACCTGCCTTGCTCTGACACCAGTAATGAGCCATTTTTATTAGAGAGAGAGAGTTAACAACACTGTGACCATCACCTGATGGTCACCTAAGAGAGGTGGGGGTCACTTCTGCCCTACTTATGCCTGACTACCTACTTACTATTATTAAAGGACACTGGTATGACCATGAAATTCTTGGCAAGGAAATTCTCTAGTGTAACAACTATTATTTTTTCCTTTATTCCCCAAATCACCACAAATTTTCTTTCTCCCCTGCCTTACGCAGTAGTCCTAGGACCAGGGCTGCAATGGCAAGTACAGAAAGCAGGAATAATTCCCAAACAAGAAACCATAAGTGTATTTTCAAATGTTACTTCAGAATTCCTAAGGGCCTATTGGGGTGGAATCCCCCCCCCCCAATAAAAAAATCCGATTAGTTTATATTTTTATGTAGATAACCTTATCTGAATGGGAGTGGATCTGAATGGGAGTGGACTGAGGAGAAACTACTTGCTGGACTAGTACAGCTGCCTACAATCTAAACTAGCACAGTGGTGATTCTAATGTCCTTTCCAAAGTTGAAAAAGTGTGGACATTAATGGGGAGAAGGAGAAACAGTAAAAGTAAAGGAATGAATACATGGGTTCTAAAATGAGAACAATTTAACACTATCTCAAAAGAGTTTCAGAGCAAGAGATAATGTGTCTTAGCTCATTTACGCCAGATGCCTGAAAGAGTGAAGTTATGCATTTCCCAGCATCACTTCTTCTTTAGAACCTGACAAGATTGAAAGGAAGCCTGAAACCTGAATGAACTCATCCTAGGAGACATTACTAAAATAGGACAGACCAAATTAATTATTAATGGTGAAAAGGGGTTGTAGTCATGTTGCAATATCTCTTCTGAGTTGTATATTCATTTCATGTAAGGGATCCAAGTTTTAAGATGGTGGGTGTATTAGTCCATTTTTATGCTGCCAATAAAGAGACACCAGAGACTGGGTAATTTACAAAATAAAGAACTTAAATGGATTTACGGGTACACATGACTGGGAAGGCCTTATAATCACAGCAGAAGGCAAAGAGGAGCAAGTCACATCTTATGTGAAGGTTGACAGTCAAAAAAGAGAGCTTGTGCAGGGAAACTCCCCATTATCCAACCATCAGATCTCATGAGACTTCTTCACTATAGTGAGAACAGCATGAGAAAGACATGCCCACATGGTTCAGTAACCTCCCACCAGGTGCCTTTCACAACACATAGGAATCTGAGATGAGATTTGGGTGGGAACATCACCAAACCATATCAGGAGAGTTGGAGTGGGTGGCGGGGTAGTGGAAGGGTGTGAAATATATATATATTTTAAATATATATCATGAAATATATATTGTTAAATATATATCATGAATATATATTTGATCTTCCCCTCTATTTCCTAGCATAAAACACTTACATCCTTGGAATTTCCAATATGCTGCAAAGCGCTGTCTTTTTGTATGCTAATGAACATTGATAGCTTTAGAATTTGACTGACCACCAGAAAGACCAAAGCATGTTTAGAGGGCGGAAACATTCAGCCCCACTCCCCAACCTGCAGGAAGGAGTCAAGGGCTGAAGGTCAGTTTGACCAACAATGGCCAATGGCTTAATCAATCATCCCTTCTAATTAGTTTCAATATGTTTATCCTACAAACCTCATGTTGAAATGGGATCTCTAATACTGGAGGTGGGGTCTTGTGGGAGGGGTTTGGGTCAAGGGGGTGAATCACTGATAAATAGCTTGGCACCCTCCCCACAGTAATATGTTCATATGAGATGTATTGTTACGAAGACTGGGGACCTCTCTCTTCTCTATCTTGTTTCCTCTCCTACCTCATGACATATCTGTCCCCCTTTCACCTTCCATCATGAGTAAATGTTTCCTGAAACCACACCAGGAGATGTTGCTGTCATGCTTCTTGTACAGGCCACAGAACTATGAGTGATGTGATGCTGTTTATTTTAATATACACAGCTTGAATATTTAATTAGAGCAGCAAGAAATGGACTAATCCACTGATGTAATGCAGCCTCCATAAAAGTCTGAGGAGACAGATTTCAGAGAGCTTCCAGGTATCAGAACATGTAAGTTTCCTTTTTGTTGTTTAGACAGAATTTTGTTCTTTTTTTTCTCAGGCTGGAGTGCAACAGTCTAATCTTGGCTTACTGCACTCTCTGCCTCCTGGGTTCAAGCAGTTCTTGTGTCTCAGCCTCCCAAGTAGCTGGGATTACAGAAACCCACGACCATGACCGGCTAATTTGTTTTTGTAATTTTAGTAGAGATGTTGTTTCACTATGTTTGCCAGGCTGGTCTTAAACTCCTGACCTCAGGTGATCCACCTAACTCGGGCTTCTCAAAGTGTCGGGATTACAGGTTTCAGCCACCACAGCCAGCTGAAGCTTCTTGGAAGGTGGCATGCTCAGGGATGCATGGAAGATTCATACCCCTTTCCTCATTCCTCCCACTATGCATGTTTTCATCTGTATCCTTTGCTACAGCCTTTATAATAAATTGGTAAGTGTTAAGTTAACATACCCCCAAACAGCTATTCCAGCTAATGAGTGAACTTAGCAATTTTCAGAATACAATATTAATGCAAAATTATCTATACTAGTAAAAAAAGTAAGAAGTAAATTTTCGTTGGATTTATTTTAAATATTTAAATACAAAAGTGAACAGGGGCTTCTGTTTTGTTTATTCATTTATTTACATGCACACTGATCTAACAGCCAAAGTGTGCAGAGAAAATGAGCTCTTGCTTTTAGGTTCCATTCTATGGCTGAAGCTGTAGCTGGCCCCCCTCCTCCTCCACCTACACAGAGATTCATAATGACTGCTTTACACTACAGGTTTAATGCATTTTATCTGTTTCATATTGTTGCATTGTCACTCCCGGAAAGTTACAGTCTTTTATGCATATATACAGTCATGCTGGCATGACTTTCACTGGCATCAGTTCTTACTCTATAATGGGAAAGTGAAATCTTACAGTTAGGGACAATTTAGTGAAAAAAGAGGGATGACTGGAGCAGGAATAACCATCTGCATGGCTGCACTCTGGTGTCAGAATGAAAAAAAGTATGTCAGGACAGTGTGGAGGACACCATTGCAAGTAGAGTCTCTTTGAGAGTCTCTGTGGGGAGAATTTTCCTCACCAGGTTTAAATAATGGGACAAACTTAAAAAAAAAAAAAAAACTTTTAATATTTCTCTCACTATGACAGCCCATATGCGGCAATCACAATCTAGGTTTTTCCAAGAAGTAACGGTAGAGCCCCTGACAGAATGTCTTCCTTCTTACAGCCTTATAAGACTAGAGAAGTGTCTGTTGCTGCTGTCATTGCTGCTTTTGCTCCATTTGCAAGTTCTCAGTCTCAAAGATGAAAGCAAAACCAGGATCATAAAGGAGGTGGTCCCAATAGACACAGCTGCCCTGGAAAACCTGTTCATTTTCTGAGTCACAAAGACGGGGCGAGTAAGTGTCATGGACTGTACAACTGAACCATCTCTGAAAACATCTTCATCAGGCCCCAGAGTGTCTGCCACAGGGTCTCATCTAGCTCTTCCTTGTCGTTGTTGTACTTTTATAGCTCTTCTCAAGTCTTCTTCATGTCACCTTTACAGGAGAAATTAATCAGAAACAGGGGTCCCTGGCACCAACGCTCACCCTTGTCTGACCACTGGTGACAACAGTGACAGCAACCATGGCTGTTAGACACCCAAAATAATTTTTTACAAGAAAGTGTTATTTAAAATGCAGCCCACGATTTTTAAAAATGAAAGTAATTTTAAAAATTAATACAAAATGGGTCAACAACAAAAATTAAAAGAGCCAGTCTGCAAAACTCTTAAGCAAATATATGGAAACATCTTTCTTAACCTTGAGTTTGTCTGTCATTTTATAAATATGACACCAACACAAGGAACAAAACTTTAAGCCATAGATAAATTGAAGTTGTTTAAGATGGAAAAGTATGTCAAAAGACCATCTACAGAGAGTCAAAAGACAACCTACAAAATGAGAGAAAACATTTTCAAATTGTAGATTTCATAAGCATCTGGTATCTAGACTGTATAAACAACTGCTACAACCCAATAACAAACTGATAAACAATCGATTTACCAGATGGGCAAAACCAAGCAAGCAAACAACAATAGAAAACAAATACAGAAACCCTATATGAAATAAATACTTCTCCAAAGAAAATAGACCAACGACTCACAAGCACATAAAAAGATGCTGAATATCATTGGTCATTAGAGAAATTCCACTGAAACTGTGGAGTTTAAAATAGTTAATGGTTAATTTTATGTTTTGTTAGTTTTATTTTAAGATGGAGGGAGAAACGAGGCTTATCCATATAATGGAACATAATTTAACCATACAAAGAAATGATGTGCCAAAATCTACCACAATGTGGATGAATCTTGAGAGCAGTATGTTAAGTGAAAGAAACCAGACATGAACAACCATGATGTAGGATTCCAATTGTAAAAAACTTCCAAAATCTGTTAATCCATAGAGATTGAAAACTGACAGTGGCTGTCACAGACCAGCAAGGAGTGGGTAATAGGCAGTGACTGGTTCTACAACACTGTGAATGTGTCAAATGTCACTGAGTTGTGTTCTTTAACATGGTTAATCTTATCTTATAAAATAACATATTATTTTATGTTACAAAATCATACAAAATGATTGCAATCTCCAAGGCTACCCTGAAACACCTGTGCATTTTCTGAGCACAAAGAGGAAGAAATCAAAAGTTGCTCTGGCCATGGAGCCATTTTAAGTCATTTGAAAACATAAAATTAACATGAAATAAAAATGCAAAGAGATGGGTAGGCATGGTGGCTAACCTGTAATCCCAGTTATTTGGAAGGTTAAGACAAGAGGATTGTTTGAACCCAGCAGTTTGAAGTTGTAGTGAACTAAGGACCTATCATTGTTCTCCAGACTGATTCACAGAGGGACACCCTATTTCTAAAATAAAATAAAATAAATATAAAGAGACAAATCTTCAAGAAAATGGTCTATTTGGGAACATGTAAGAATTTCAGGGCTGAGTGTGAGGCTCATGGCTTTAATTGTAGCATTTTGGGAAACTAAGAAGGGCAGATCACATGAGGTTAAGGGTTTGATACCAGCCTGGCCAACATAGTGATAGCCCCATCTCTACTAGAAGTAGAAAAACTACCTAAGCATGGTGTCATGTGCCTGTAATTCCAGCTACTCAGGAGAATGAGGCAGGAGGATTGCTTGAACCTGGTAGCCCCTAGGTGTGTCTGAGAAACAAAAAACAAAGTGGAAAAGAAGAAAGAAGAAAGATTTCATGAGGGAAAGAAGAAAGATTATATGAATTGTTTTAAAAGAAAGTTTGTTGGTGCTGGCAGTGTCTCCCAGGGGCTGGTGAGTTCTGATTGATGAGTAGCAGCAGTTATTGGGTACGACTTAAAGTCACCATTAGATTTTTATGATTTTCCTGTTGAACTGCAAAACTAGTTTTTAGAAACAATATATGTGACCTGGGTGCCCTCATGACTTTCAGACTCTATTACATTTGGGTATAACATGGAAGGCTCCATTTGTACAATTAACTTGCACCTACCTTAAAGAGAAAAGATTCACATTATTAAATGCAAGCCTCTCTTTGTCTGCCATTCTCCCATTTTTCATTCTCTCTTTTTCTTTAGTTCTTTCTCTATTTCTCAAAACAGGGGGAGAGGAAATATTATCTACTGATAATCAGTGCTTTCAAAATTTTAGTACTAGGTAAACAATTATTCTCAATAGTTCCCTGAGCGACCATTTACACATCAAGAAGTGTGGAGACATTAGCATTTTCCTCCTTTCACCTCACTGACAATTGAACATCACATCATAATTTTTTTCATTAGGACCTTAAATAGATCTTCTTTCTAACTCCGTTATTCTTCTATTCATGCCTTCCTCTATGCAACTTATTTTTTTCAAGATGAAGTCTCACTCTGTTGCCCAGGCTGGAGTGCAATGGCATGATTTCGGCTCACTGCAACCTCAGCCTCTCAGGTTTAAGTGCTTCTCCTGCCTCAGCCTCCCAAGTAGCTGATATTACAGGCATGTACCACCATGTCTGGCTAATTTTTTGTTTTTAGTAAAGATGGGGTGTCACAATGCTGGCCAGACTTGTCTCAAACTCCTTACCTCAAGTGATCCACCTGCCTCAGTCTTCCAAACTGCTGGCATTATAGACACAAGCCACCACACCTAACCTATAGATTTCTAGTTTAGAATCTACTTCAAATATTCCTGGAACACTCAATGCTAAACTAATCTCACAGTCAGTAATATAGTCTTACCTTAAAGGGCTTTAACTGCTGATTTACTGTAGCCTGATATTCATTTTCTGTCACCATTTTTTTTTTTTTATTCCAACTTCAGACATAGATTATCTATCCTTCCAATTTTAGGCCATCTCCTTTTCACTTACAGTAATCTGTCTTCTACATCAATATTCCTCTTCCTTCTGACGTTCTCCTAAGGAGTTTATTTATTTTTTTATCCAATGGCAATAGTAAATCCAGCTTTTGTGGAATCTGAATCTTACACTTCTTGCACACTACTGTCTACAACAGATATAAAATTGCAAATACTGGACAGACCTGGTGGTTCAAGTCTGTAATCCCAGCACTTCAGGAGGCTGAGGCAGGTGGGTTACTTGAGGTCAGAAGTTCAAGACCAGACTGGCAAACATGGTGAAACCCTGCCGGCACTAAAAATACAAAAACTAGCCCAGTGTAGTGGTGTATGCCTGTAGTTCTAGCTACTTGGGAGACTGAAGTGGGAGAAACCCTTGAATCTGAGAGGTGCAGGTTTCAGTGAGCTGAGATTGTGCCACTGATCTCCAGACTGGGCAACACTGATTCAAGTAAAAAAGGACAAATATAAAATTAAGCACGAAATTAAACAGATAAAAAATGGAATAACAGTAAAATACATTTTAAAAAAACATATATATATATATATATATATGTATGAATGTCAGTGGTTACATGGTTATGACTATATACATTTTTTTCACTGCTAGACAGTGTTACAGTTTTTTTTGTGTGTGCACTTCCTTTTTCTACATTTTCTCTAGGTTTAGTTCTATGTACACACACATTGCCAATCTCTGAGGTTCATACACATATTTTCTTTCAGTATGTTGAAACATATCTGAATATGGTTGATATGTTTTAATATCTACATTTATTCATGTTATCCTGAAAGTGGACACCAGATTCCTGGATAAGAGGATGTATTAATTATCACTAATTTGCTGCAATAACTGCTCCAGATCTCATTTACCCAATTCTCTGATTTTCCAAAGAGAAGTGATAAGAACTAAGTCCATGCCATTCAGCACAAACTATGGTCTATGCTGTAGATAAGGAACCCAGAGATTTTGAATCTGACTTCTTACATACACACACTCTGTCTATTTTATCTTCTCAGAGAGGGACAGAAAGCTTTAAACTCTCAGATCTAAATAGTTTCTTTTTGGGAATTGTCTCCAGGAAGAAAAGGAGCATCTCAGGCTTAAAACTGCTGGAAAGTTTCCACAGTCCCAGGCTCTATCTGCCTTCTGGAATATAGAAACACACCTTGAAAGAGGCAAAATAGTCAGAACCATGTTTTACACATCTTTTAAATACTGAGGCTTGTTCTTTGACCCAGTTCTCTGTGAAATTTGTTCAGGTAGCCCTAACTATGCAGACACATACTATATTTTCTGTGCAGTCTTCACTTGGGGATTTCAATGTTATCTTTTGAAAGATTATCCTGTTAATAACCACTGCATATCCACCCTATGCATGTTAAGCATGCTTCAAACTCTTTTCCAAATTCAATCTAGAATCCTGCATTATAGTATACCTGTTATGGCTTACACTT
>NW_016870834.1:0-3304 GCF_001698545.2 Rhinopithecus bieti | reverse complement strand
GAGGCCAAGGCGGGTGTATCACGAGGTCAGGAGATCAAACAATCCTGGATAACATGATGAAACCCTGTCTCTACTAAAAAAAATAAAAATAAAAATAATTATAAAAAATTAGCTGGGCATGGTTGCGGGCACCTGTAGTCCCAGCTGCTTGGGAGACTGAGGTAGGAGAATGGAACCCAGGAAGTAGAGCTTCTAGTGAACTGAGATTATGTCACTGCACTCCAGCTGGGTGACAGAGTGAGACTCTGTCTCAAAAGAAAAAAAAAAAGAAAAGAAAAGAAAAACTTTTCTCTCATTCCTTAGTATTTCAATCAATGTGGCACATTACTGAGTCTCTAAACATATGGAATTGGTGCTGGGCTCTTCTATAAAGGAGCAGAGAAACATACATATTTATCTATGTATGGATTATCAGGGCCTGGTTCATTTGTGAGAAAAGACAAGAAGTTACATACAGGAAAATACTTAGTAGGATATAGAGTTCATGTGGTTGCTGTAAAACATTATCACACGCTTGGTGGCAGACAATAACATAAAATGTATTTGTCTTACAGTTCTGTATGACAAAAAATTCACACATCAGTGTCCTAGGGTGGAAATCAAGGTGCTGGCATGACTGTGCTCCTTTCAGAGGCTCTAGGAAAGAATTCCATTTCTCTTTACCATCTTGTGCTTTCTCTTTACCATCTTGTGCTTGTTGCCATTCCTTGACTTGTGACTGCATACTTCATCTTTAAGTCTTATTTTTACATCACTTTCTCTCTGTGTTTGTCTTATGTGGGTCTCCATGTCTCTCTTTTATATGTGATATGAAATTGGGGCAGAGAAGTTCAGGGTAAAGAAGGGTGAGTATTTGGTGAGGGATCCAACTCTGGGGCTACAGACCTAGGTGAAAACAAGAACTCTTGCCTTTGTTCCCAAATGTTACATTTTCCAAAATCACTCTGACCCACCATGCCCCATTCTGTGCCTATAAAACCCTAGGACTCTAACAGGCAGAGATGCATAAGTGGCAGGACATCAAGTGAAACATCTCAGTGGAGGAACACACAAGTGACTGGACATTGAGAGCACACTGACAGGCATTGGAATGCCAGAAGGCCATCGACCATTAGAACAATGTGAAGTTTGGTCCAGGTGGTAGGAGTAGATCCTGGGTCCCTGAGTGGTGAGACTCTGGGAAAAACCTTCCCACTCCATCGCCTTCTGGCTTTCTGTATCTGCTGAGAACTACCTCCACTCAATAAAACCTTGCACTCATTCTACAAGTCCAGGTGTGATTAACTTCTTCTGGTACACCAAGACAAGAACCTAGGATACAGAAAGCCTTCTGTCCTTGTGACAAGGTAGAGGGTCTAAGTGAGCTGGTTAAAACAAATTACCAATGCAAATTACCAATAGATGGCAAAACTGAAAATGCATATCATATCACACGCACACTGGGGCTTCAGGAGCTGTAAACATTCAACCCGGTTGCTGCTGTGGGGTCAGAATTCCACAACTGGCTCATTTGTATGCTCCCCTAGAAATATGAGCAGTGGGGCACTGAAGAAATGAGCATTCCCCCTTTCACATGCCCTGCATGTGGGACAAGGGAACCTGTCCTGTTTCATAAGCAAAGTCATCGTGTCTTCTAGGGTGCACCTTGATAATCTAGGATAATCTTGCATTTCAGGGTTCTTCGTTGCATTTGTCAAGACCTTTTACCAATAAGGTACCATTACAGTGAGAAAGAGTAGAAATTTAATATCTTTAGAGGGCCCAATTTTCAAACTGTCTCACATATTTTGAAATAAAAATTGCTGGATAAGAAGAGAGATCCAGTCAAAGCCTTTAACATTACTTCAGAAATTCAGAGTTGGGTGCAATGGCACAGACCTGTTATCTCAGCACTGTGGGAGACTGAGGGGGAGTGGATTACCTGAGGTCAGGAAATTTAAGGCAAGCCTGCAAACATGATGAAATCTTGTCTGTAACAAAAAAATATATAAAAATTAGGCATGATCACGCATGCTTATAGTCTTAGCTACCCAGGAGGCTGAGGTGGAAGCTTGCTTGAAACCAGGAGGCAGAGGTTGCAGTAAGCTGCGATCATGCTACTGCACTCCAGAATGGGTGACAAAGCAAGAGCCTGTCTCAAAAATAAATAAATAAATAAACAAACAAACAAGCTAACATATGTAAAAATATGCTTAACATCAGTAATCCTAATCATCAGGGAAACACATATTAAAACTATGTTTCTGTTAGAACACATATAAAACACGTATAAAACCTCATGTCTGGGCCGGGCGCGGTGGCTCAAGCCTGTAATCCCACACTTTGGGAGGCCGAGACGGGC
The DNA here is from genome assembly GCF_001698545.2 of Rhinopithecus bieti. NCBI lineage: Eukaryota > Metazoa > Chordata > Mammalia > Primates > Cercopithecidae > Rhinopithecus > Rhinopithecus bieti. The sequence goes on along the minus strand of NW_016870834.1, from coordinate 963 downwards.
GGATCATGAGGTCAGGAGATTGAGACCATCCTGGCTAATACGGTGAAACCCCGTCTCTACTAAAAAATACAAAAAACTAGCCGGGCGACGAGGCGGGCGCCTTTAGTCCCAGCTACTCAGGAGGCTGAGACAGGAGAATGGCGTGAACCCGGGAGGCGGAGCTTGCAGTGAGCTGAGAGCCGGCCACTGCACTCCAGCCTGGGCGGCAGAGCAAGACTCTGTCTCAAAAAAAAAAAAAAAAAAAAAAAAAAAAACCAACCTCATGTCTGTTAGAAATATTACGATTAAAACACACAAACAAATAATAACATGTTAGTGACAATGTGGAGGAAACAAAACCCTTTTACTCTTGGTGGGAATATAAATTAGTTGCAGCCACTGTGGAAAGCTGTATAGACATATATCAATAAATCACAAATAGAACTACTGTATACAATGTGCTTATTAGATATCTCCAAAGGATAATGATATCAATATGTGGAAAATATGTCTGCTGTCTCATGTCATGTTCATTGTAGCATTATTCACAACAGCCAAAATACAGAATCAACATATGTAATGCTGTTCAACCTTAAAATAGAAGAAATACTCTTCAAGCTTAAAATATAAGAAAATCTTGATGTTTGTTACAATGTGATGAACCCAAAGGGAGGTTAAATGAAATAAAGTAAGCAAGTTATGCAAAGATAAATACTATATGATATCTCTTGTATGTGGATTCTGAAAACTTTGAACTTGTAGAAGTAGAGAGTAAAGTAGTGGTTACCTGCAGCTGGGGGAGATAGGTGGGGAGAATAATGGGAAGGAGTTGGTCAAAGTTTCAGTAAGTCAGTGGAGATGAGTTTTAGAGATCTTTTGCACAGTATAGTGATTATAGTGAGGAACTTACATTTCAAAATAGCTAAAATAATAGATTTTAAATGTTTTACCCAATTAGCCTGATTTATACATTTGACAACATAT
>NW_016870833.1:0-721 GCF_001698545.2 Rhinopithecus bieti | reverse complement strand
GTGTTTGTGAGTTGCAGATTCTTCTTATGAATTGACCAATAAGCTCCATTGCTCTCTCTTTAACAGTCCATTTGGCCTATGATTATTCATTCACCTGTAATATTGGCTCTTCCTTCTGAGAATAATTGATGATTGACATCTTTGTCAATCAACTGGAAATCTCTGATGCTTCAGGCTGTGGAAAGGTCTGAGAGATATACAGTGCTTGGGTTCCACTCTTTGCCACAAAGGAGGGCAATGTTGAGTGGGGGTTAACTGGGCCTGACTGTGCTTGGCCTCCCAGGAGCAGGTGCAAGCACCACCTCTGACGGGGGTGGCAAGAGAGTGACATAGACTCTGTAAGATTTACTCGGTTATAAATAGGCTTAGTGATTTTCTCAAATGCCAGCTGTACTAGCAATGTACTCGGTTTGTGAACACACTGAAGACATTCTGATTAGCTGGGGTGATGTGGGTATGGTGTTAGCTGAGATAAGACAAAAGTCTTCTCCTTCCCAAATGTTGTGTTATTTTGCCAGCAGATGTTGTAATAGGCTGTGCCTATTGGCTTCCAGCTAGGAGGTGGTTCTTGCAGGAGTGAGTCACCTACACTAGTAGCTGTGGGATTTGTGCTTGGCTTATATTACCCAGGGGAACATGTAGAAGAGTGAAATATGATTCCTATATCTCACCATATACAAAAATTAACTCAAGATGGACTAAAGACTTAGATATGAGACTC
>NW_016870832.1:0-908 GCF_001698545.2 Rhinopithecus bieti | reverse complement strand
TTTGAAGGAAACTGTGTTAGCAAACTGATCACTGAAGAGAAACGTGTAAGTCTGTGAGTTACATTCTCCCATCAAAGTGGACTTTCTCAGAAGGCTTCTTTCCGGTTTTGATCTGAGGATATTTCCTTTTTCACCATAGACCTCAAGGAGCTCCCAAATATCACTTTCCAGAATCCACGACAAGAATGTTAGCAAACTGTTCCAAGAATGGAAGGGTGGATCTCTGTGTGATGAAGTCACACATCATTAAGCAATCTCTCAGAAAGCTTTTCTGTAGTTATTATCTGAGGATATTTCCTTTTTCACCATGGGTCCCAATGGGCTCCCAAATATCACCTTGCAGATTCCATGATAAGAGTGTTAGCAAACTGCTTCCTGAGGACTATGTTGTAAATCTGCGAGATGAGTTCACAGATCACAAAGAACTTTCTCAGAAAGCTTCTTTCACATTTTGAACTGATGATATATCCTTTTTCAGCATAGGCCTCAATGTGATCAAATTTATCTCTTCTCAGGTTCCTCAAAGACAGTATTAATGTACTCCTCCACGAAACTTGAGTGTAACTCTGTGAGATGGATTGACACATCACCAAGAATTTTCTAAGAAAGCTTCTCTATTGTTTTCATCTGAGGATATTTCCTTTGTCACCGTAAGTTTCATTGCACAAAGATGTATCCCATTGCAGATATCAAGAAAACTGTGTTAGCAAACTGATCATTGAGGGGAAACGTGTAACTCTGTGAGTTACATTCACGCATCGCAGTGCAGTTTCTCAGAAGGCTTCTTTGCAGTTTTGATCTGAGGATATTTCCTTTTCTCCATAGCTCTCAATGAGCTCCCAAATATCACTTTGCCGAATTCACGACAACAATGTTAGTACACTGTTCCAAGAAGGGAAGGGTGGAAC
>NW_016870831.1:0-1408 GCF_001698545.2 Rhinopithecus bieti | reverse complement strand
TGTAAGTTATCTTGATTCATAAAATTTTTTAAAAGCCAACAATTAATTGATAGAATTCAAAAGGAAACGCTCAAAAGCATTACCAGTAAAAGAAAATAATTGAAAGTTAACACATTTCATTTTATGATGAATTATATATCTCACAACATATGGTAATTGGCTTGTCTTGAAATTATTTTTTAAAATATGCACTTTTCTAAAAAGTATACTTCTTAAACTGTCATTTTAAATAAATTCACACTTTTCAAGCCTATTTGTCTCTACCGACTTCATCTGATTATGGTGTCCTCCCCCTAGATACATTTACACAGTCTGTGTGGACTCATCCTTAAACAAAAATATGTGGCTTCAGTCGGTGATGGGACAAGTGAATGGTTGTTAATATATCCTTATTTTCTATGTCAAATTTGTGTAGTTCTCACCACCAAGCCCAGCTCGTATAGCAAAATAAACATTCTTATGACCTTAACTGCAAATGACATTGTCTGTATTTTCGACTTCCTCTGCATCAGCTCAAGTTTAGGATCCTATATTCAAAAAACAACTTCCTGAAAGCTTTTCCATTTAATACAAAGAGAATGCAGAACAAATAGAAACACAGAGCATCGAATGAAAATCCTTATTGGAGAAAGGTTAATTAAATGAATGCTAAATTTATATAAGCTTGTTAGGAATGGTATTTTGAAGGATATTTTTAAAATTGTAACTAAACAGAAGGCAACCAAAGGAAAGATAAAATTGAGAAGAAAACTATTCCTTTTATGGTAGCATTGGCAGCACCTATCACAGGCATATTTCCATCTTTATTTTGGAAAATGTATTGTTTTTCAAAATGACACGGAGAGTTGCTGAGATAATTTTGCTGAGTAAATATTTTTCTACAAGCAGTATTAAAAATAGAAATAATTATATGACACCATAATACAAAGTTAGAAAAGGAAGAAAAGTTTTACAGCAGCTTTTAAATTACAAGGTAACACTAATCAAAGGTGATGATAAGATTGAGGTAAATTTGGTAATACAAATATACGCGGAACATTATACCACCAGTGAGTAGCTATCATAATTTACCGTATTTTCCATCATTAACTGTTAAAACGGTGTTTAATAAAGTTCTATTGACGTTTATTTTTAAATTACAAGATTTTTTATCTCAAGAAAAGCCATGTATTTGTTTTACAACATGCAAAAAAGGATTATCAGAGACTGAAATTTGAAACGACCCAATTAGTCAATGAAAGATAATTATTGTTGTAATGAGCTGTTCATTATTCCAGATAATTTTTGTACGTAGATTTTAGCTTCCCTTTCACATATGTTCCCACTGCCTCTTTTATTTTTAGTTTTCTTGTTGAAACAATTACTTTAGCAATCCTTGGCAGGTATGATCTATGACTATTAAATTGCC
>NW_016870830.1:0-504 GCF_001698545.2 Rhinopithecus bieti | reverse complement strand
TAGAAGAAAATCTAGGTAGTACCATTCAGAAAATATGAGATTTCTAATTGCTCCACATCCTCACCAGCACTTGCTTTTGCCAGTTTTTTTGTTTTTTAATTTTGCTGTTCTAGTAAGTATTTAGTGATATCCGTAATTTTAGAGATCTAGCTTGCCTCTGTGGTTTTGGTTTGCATTTCCCTAATAACAAATACGTTGACCTTTTTATAGACTTATTTGCCATTTTGCTTTCAACTTTGTTGAAGTATTTATTCAAATTTCTTAGCCCATTTTCTAAACTTTAAAAAGTTATAATTGACAACTATAAATTGTGAGTTACAGTAAAATTTAAATATATGTATGTACATATATGTAATTGAGTTGACTTTAATAAAATATGATTGAGTTGTAACAATTTTAAATATATATATTTGATTTCTTTTGGATAGAAGCTCTTTATCAGATATGTGTTTTGCAAATATTTTCTCCTAGTCTGTGGATTATCTTTTAATTTTCTTAATATCA
>NW_016870829.1:0-323 GCF_001698545.2 Rhinopithecus bieti | reverse complement strand
GCATCAGAGGTGATCCCAGCATCTTCACAGTACCAGCCACTGCCCAAGATCCTCACCAGAGAAAAGGGTTACCCAGATCATCCTGCCTCTGGTGAGTTGCTCTGTGGTCATGTACTGGGTGAACCTTATCATCTCATCCTCTTCAGCCCTGTTATGGACGTTTAACCCAGTCATCCTGAGCATCTAGAACCTTGTAGGCAATGTCTATGCCACTCTTGTTCCACTGGTACAAATCAGCTCTGATAAAAGAATAGTTAATATTCTCCAGAAAATGGAATTAAAGTGCTATAAATTTTCAATGTGTTGGTGATGAAAAAATTTCT
>NW_016870828.1:0-1414 GCF_001698545.2 Rhinopithecus bieti | reverse complement strand
AGTGCAGTGGCATGATCTCAGCTCACTGCAACCTCTGCCTTCTGGTTTCAAGCGATTCTCTGCCTCAACCTCCTGAGTAGCTAGGACTACAGGCACCTGCCACCACACCCCGCTGATTTTTTTTTTTTTTTTTTTTTTTTAGTAGAGACTGTGTTTCACCATGTTGGCCAGGCTGCTCTCAAACTTCTGACCTTGTGATCCTCCCGCCTCGGCCTCCCAAAGTACTGGGATTACAGGCGTGAGCCACCGCGCCCAGCCCAGTTCTTTTAAATTTATACAGACTTGACTTATGGCCTAATATGTTGTCTGTTTTGGAGAATTTTTCATGTGAACTTGAGAATACTTTGTATTCTGCTGTTGCTGGGTGGCATGTTTGGTATGTGTATTAGAATTTGTTGGGTTATAGGGTTATTCACATCTATTTCCTGGCTGATGCCCAGATTTTCTAAAGAGGAATATGTGGCTTAGAGACTCAGAGGAGTTAAAACAGCATGCTCAAGATTACCTATTTAGTAAGTGAGGGGGAGGGATTTAGGCCCAGCTGATTTGATGTTATTTGCATGTTATGGTGGTAGTCCAGGAACAATCAAATTCTTATCACTGAGCCTACTTTTATAAATTATTTTCCTTTATTAAATAATTTACTTTTGACAAATTCTTCTTGAATATATTTTCTTTTTTGTGTGTATGCTAAACTACTTTTGTCTGTGTAGTTTAATTTTAAAAAGCATTAATTCGTTGGTTAAACTCAGCCTCTTAATATGACAAATTTTTTTAAAAGTCTTTCATTATGAACTTCAAGTCTTTCTTTTTCTCTTTGTGAAAGTTCATAAAATTTGAGGCTTGTAGAGGCTTAGTTTCTCTCTAATGATTTTCATTCAGGTTTAACCTTCACAATTCATTTTAAGTTGAGAGATACTTGAAATGGTTTAATTAAACCTTTAACTGAGTAGTAATTGATTTATTATTTTGGTCTCTCGTTATAACATGAAGGCACTGAAATCTTCTGGTTTATTTTATAGCCTTTTAATCTTTTTTGCTCATGTAGGAAGTGATCTGCAGAAAGACTTTTCATTTTCTTCTTTTCCTCATCAAACCTCTGGCTGTGATCCAAGAAGAAATTTCCTAATGGACCAAGCTCATTCTCGTGTGTGTGATCACATGTGCGTGTGAGTGTGTGATCATACCTCTGCATGTATGTATATGGGTGTGCTTGTGAGTACACATGTATATGTGTATATGGGTGTGTTTCTGTGCATGTGTGTGATTGTGCATATAGTCATGTTTGTGCACATATGTGTGTGATTGTGTATATGGGCATGTTTGAGTGTGCACATATGTGTGTGTATAGATGGTGTGTGAGTGTGCATGTGTGTGATACTGTATAGGCGCATGTGAGTGTGCATGTGTGTGA
>NW_016870827.1:0-324 GCF_001698545.2 Rhinopithecus bieti | reverse complement strand
TTGAGATGGAGTCTCACTCTATTCCCATGGCTGGAGTACACTGACATGATCTCAGATCTGGTAACTTCATCTTCCTGGTTCTTACAATTCTCCTGTCTCAGCCTCCTGAGGATCGGGGAATACAGGAGCCTACCACCACTCCCAGCTATTTTTTTTTTTTTATGTTTTTAGTAGAGAGCTTGTTTCACCATGCTGATCAGGATGGTCTTGAACACCTGACCTAAGGACATCCACCTGACCCAGTCTCCCAAAGTGCTGGGATTATAGGTGTGAGCCACTGTGCCTGCCCAAGCCACTTCTCTTATCTCTTTATGGAGACAAGCA
>NW_016870826.1:0-1091 GCF_001698545.2 Rhinopithecus bieti | reverse complement strand
AAAATTAAATATGATTTTAAAACATAATACTGAGAAATAAAAGGTTAATGATACAAAATCATCATACACACCCCTGAAATTCTATTACCCTTCTCAAAGATCACATGTGCCCTAATGTTAATATGCATCTTTCCCATTATGTTATATACTTGATATTTATAATATTTTGTACTAATTTTGACAAATTTTAAATGACATTAAACTATGCATTCAATTTTATTGTACTTTTCCATTCAACATTATGTGATCTGATATTTATCTATCTTGATACATGAAGAAACAGTTTATTGATTTTAATTGCTTCCTAGAATTTCACTGTGTTTATATGTTCTTTTTCCTTTGAAGGATGTTTAAATTATCCCAACTTTAGTCTTATAAACTGTCATAATGATCATTCTTATAGACACTTATTCATGTAGATACGGGAGAGATCTCCTAAGGAATATTCCTGGAAAGGAAATCTCTAAATCATAAGATACGGCATTTGCAAATTTACTTGATACTGTCAAATTGTGCTCCCAAGTGATTTTTCTAATTTACCTTTCCTCTAGCAGTATATGAGCCTTTTGGCTCTATCCTCAATGGCCCTTGATATTTGCCAAGTGTTAAATTTGCATATATAATGAATGTGAATGGTATTTCTTTGTGATTTTAATAAACATTTATCTGATTGCTATTGGGACCTCATATATTTTCATATATAGTCTCTCTGATTTCCTGTTCTTTGAAATTCCTGTATACAACGTGTTTATATTTATATTAGATTATTTGCCAATTTCTCATTATTTTTAGAAGTTCATTATAAATTTTAGACATAACTTTTATTATTCATTATTAATTTGTGTAGCAAGAATCTTCTTCCTCTCTTTGACTTAATTTTAGATTCACAGTGTCCTTTCATCAATAAGCTTTAAATTTTAATGAAGTCAAAATTTTCAATAATATTATTTTTTGGTTTATGACATTGGGAACTTGTTTGTGAAATCCTTCCTAATTCCTAATTCCACTAATACCTAATCCTATGTTTTTTCCTAAAATGTTTAAAGTTTTGAGTTTTGTATTTTAATTTTATAATAAAAATATATATTTAA
>NW_016870825.1:0-446 GCF_001698545.2 Rhinopithecus bieti | reverse complement strand
TCAGTTCACTGCAACCTCTGCCTCCCAAATTCTCCTGCCTCAGCCTCCCGAGTAACTGGGATTACAGGCATGGGCCACCATGCCCAGCTAACTTTTGTTTGTTTATTTATTTGAGATGGAGTCTTGCTCTGTTGCCCAGGCTGGAGTGCAGTGGCGCAGTCTCAGCTCACTGCAACCTCCACCTCCTGGGTTCAAGCGATTCTCCTGCCTTAGCTTCCTAAGTAGCTGGGATTACAGGCATGCGCCACCACACCAGCTAATTTTTTGTATTTTTACTAGAGACAGGCTTTCACCATGTTGGCCAGGCTGGTCTCAAAACTCCTGACCTTGTGATCCGCCCACCTTGGCCTACCAAAGTGCTGGGATTACAGGCGTAAGCCACCGCAGCCAGCCTAATTTTTTTTTTTTTTTAGACGGAGTCTCGCTCTGTTGCCCAGGCTGGAGTG
>NW_016870824.1:0-2069 GCF_001698545.2 Rhinopithecus bieti | reverse complement strand
TTTTTTTTGAGGCAGAGTTTTACTCTTGTTGCCCAGGCTGGAGTGCAATGGCGTGATCTCAGCTCACCGCAACCTCCGCCTCCCGGGTCCCAGTTCAAGCAGTTCTCTTGCCTCAGCCTCCTGAGTAGCTGGGATTACAGGCACGCGCCACCACACTCAGCTAATTTTTGTATTTTTAGTAGAGATGGGGTTTTACCATGTTGGCCAGTTTGGTCTCGAACTCCTGACCTCGTGATCCGCCCGCCTCAGCCTCCCAAAGTGCTGGGATGACAGGCATGAGCCACCACGCCGGCGCCAGTGTCCTTTCATTTTCCCAAACAGGGTAGGGTGGCAGGAGGGTCTCAGAGCAGCCAGGGGCTCAGGGAAGCTGCACTGCGTTGGGTAGGGAAGAATGAAACTGAGTCTGAGATTGGCATTTTAATCTGATCTGAGTTTTAACAACTGCAAGACACCAGTAACTTCTGAAACTTGCTCAAGATTCTGTTAATAGAGGGGCAAGGCCAATTTGACAAAGTTCAGCTGAAGGGGGTGATTTGAGGGTCCATGTTTACTTAATGCTTTTTATGTCAGGTGCTGTCCCAAGCACTCTGCTGAAAACATCTCATTCCATCCTTGCTACAGCCCTATGACATAAATACTATTATTATCCCCATTTTACAGATGAGGAGACTGAGGCACGGAAGGGCTAGTGAGTGGTGGAGCTGGGATTTGGACCTAGGCTGTCTTACTCTAGAACCTGGACTCTTAACTTTCAAGATTATTACCCCACTGGGTTCAAATTGCTCAATTAGCCACTTACATGCGGCATCAGGGACTGTTCGTGGGAGCTGTGCTAACAATACTAATAATAAAGCTAATATTTATTGAGGGCTTACTACATGCTGGGCATGATGCACAGTGCTTCTGTTAGTAGGTGTCCTGAGAAAACCCTCTCGAGGTTTTGATCCTTTTCTTTCTGCCACTTTGTAAGGAGGCTTTCTTCCTTTGGCCAACATTAAATTATTGGGATCCTGCAGGCCTTAGATATAAGAGAGGCTGATGCAACCTGCTGCTTATGCCAGAGTTTAAACATCTGTGCAAAATGACACATTTGAAAGAAAACATGTGATTGGCTTTTAGTAGGATATTTCTAGAAGGATCAGAGGATGACTTAAACATGGCAGCCTCACTTTGAATGTTTGGCTGCTTGCAAGGAGAGCAAGGACTTCACCAGTCCCCAGCAGGAAATGCCCCATGGCTGTCTTTCTTTCAGGGGGATGTAAACTTAGCCTGGTGGCTCCTGTTGACCCTGCTGAGAGCCTGACAGAAGTGCGGCTCCTCCTGGGGCTGACCAAGGCAGAGCTGTGTTTCCTGGACCCAGGCTGCCCAAAGGATATCTTCCCTTGCTCCCCACTGGCTGCTGCCCTTACCACCATGCGGCACCCTGCCTGGTGGGCAAAGGAGCTGTGACTCTTCCCTCCCCTTTGGGCTAGGGAGGCTATATGGTTCACAGGAGGATGTTGAGCCTCAGAGCAGGGAGGTCATTTGCCCAAAGCCACACAGCTGGAAAGTGGGTGAGCCTGGACACCAATGCAAGTCAGCTGGAACCTTTCAGAGACATGAGTCCACTGGGTCAACTAACCTGCCCCAGGAGACAGTTCACATTTTTAACAGGTATCCCTGCAGACTCAGGTGTGCTCCAAGGATTAAGGACTACTGCTTCTGAGTGAGGTGGATACAGTGAGACAGGGAGTTTTAGGAAAGAGATGTAGGGGTGGAACCAAATCAGTTGTGGGCCCAGGATACTTCCTCAAGCTGGTTCTCAGCTTTGGGTCCTGGGGCATGAAAGTACCAAGGATAGTAAAGATATGAATACATTCAAGGATGAGGATATTGAATTAAAGTGCATTTCATTCAGAAGTTTGACTGTTGGTCTGCCACATTTCTCAACTGAATTTCTTCATTTCCATTAAGATGAGTTGGCCTGGCAAGACTTGGTTTGCAATGGCAGTGTATACCAACATGAACTTGGTCATGGCATAAGATCTTTTGAATATGGCTACTTGGCTAAGATTTTGTAGAGTTTTTTT
>NW_016870823.1:0-1409 GCF_001698545.2 Rhinopithecus bieti | reverse complement strand
AACCACCGCGCCCGGCCCATGATTGAGATTTTCATTGCATAGAGATTGGTACACAAAAAAAGGATTATAAACCATAGGTAGTAATAACTATATGTTAGAGATTTACTCATATGCTAGAAATTAAAGTTTTGAAGGGAAAAGCAACTAATGGCATATTTTCCAACTGGATGAAATTATATTCTACGTTTACATATTAAACTTTCATAGTCTAATGTTATTAAAACATGAAAATGTATACTTTTAAAACCATTGCTTTATGATTTAAATAGTTGTGTTATATTAAGAGAAGTTGTACGGTCAGTGACAGTTAATATATAAAGGCATTATGTTTTGGATAAAATTTCTTTATATTATAGAATTCCTTGACCATTCAGTGATGGAAAGCAATGTGCCAGGCAGCAAAGGGATAAGAGTAGGGAATGCATTAGAAATCAAACACAGTGAAATTTTATACTTTGGGACCTTACTTTTATAAGGCTTTCTGAAATTGAGTTTTAATAATATTTTATTTAAGGTAATTTATAGTTTTAATGTTATTTTATGAGAAAATATTCGTTTCAAACTTGGGCTTTAAGTATGTACAAAACACATAGGGAGGTATAACTGTTTTTTTTTTTAAATAGATGCTTGAGGTATATTCTAGAAACTCTTTGCAAAGGAATTTTGATACACAGCATTTTGTAGAGGCTCTCATAAAGAAAGTTAATGTTTGAACTTAAAAGTGAATGAGTATGTGATCAGAAAACTTACACAATTTCAGTTCTAACATAATAGAAAATGTTTGCAGCTATAAAACTTAAATTATTTATTATGTCACTGACACTAATATTTTATACAATCTATAGCAGAGAAATTAGAAAGTTCATTATTTTAAATCTTAAATTATAATTGAGTATTTTGTAGTTAAGCATGTGTTGTCACGGTCTCTTTAAGACAAATTTTGTAGTTAACATAAAATCAAATGTTAATCCTTATTGACTACTGTATTATTCATACATAAAATATGGGCAACTGTGGAACATATAGCCGCTTTTAATAAGTGTGTAATGGAAAAAAAGCCTACTTTTTGCTACGTTGAATGATATGTTATATTTTTATGTTAATATCAAGAGTAATAATTAGATCATCTGTTAGTATACTACACTGAAAAGCAGGGAAAATATAAAGTATCATGAACTTCAAAATTAGCAAACTTTTCAAGAATGACAAAATCACATATATATAAGTTTGAGAGCATGGATTAAATGTACACACGTATCCATAAAATGTAAAATAAAAAGTTTTAGAAAGAATTCAATTAAAGTTTTTGACAGGGTAATAGATTCCATAGAAATTCGTAAAAGTGCATTAATATCTACAAAGGAATGTTGTCTCTTGCTTGATGACTCATTTGGCCGGGCGCGGTGGCT
>NW_016870822.1:0-2054 GCF_001698545.2 Rhinopithecus bieti | reverse complement strand
TTAAAAATATTTTAATCACTTCAACCTTTGGCAATAATAAATTTGCCTTTTTAAGAGAAATAGTAGAATGAAAAATCATTGCACTAAAACGAAGACCTGGGTTTATTCATACACATCACCTCTGTAAAATTTTAAAGATTATTTACAATAATTATGAGTATGACATTTTAAAGGTTTAATTTATTTGTTCAGTACTAGTAAATTCTGGTAATATTCTGCCATTTTTTAAGTCATGGCTATCAGTTTTATTCAAGCAAAGAGGATCAATATTTGAATATTCACTGAAAGTAAAACATCTTAAAAGGTCCATGTTAAAACATATTCTCTAATTTTTTTTCTTTTCTTTTTTTTTTACACTTTTAAGTTCAGGGGTACATGTGCAGATTTGTTACACAGTAAACATGTGTCATAGGAGTTTGTTGTACAGATTATTTCATCACCCAGGTATTAAGCCTAGTACCCATTCGTTATTTTCCTGATCCTCTCCCTCCTCGTACTCTTCACCCTCTGATAGGCCCTAGTGTGTGTTGTTCCCCTCTATGTGTCCATGTGTTCTCATCATTTAGCTCCCACTTATAAATGAGAACATGTTACATTTGGTTTTCAGTTCCTGCGTTAGTTTGCTAAGAATAATGGCTTCCAGCTCCATCCATGTCCCTGCAAAGGACATGACCTCACTCTTTTTTATGGCTGCATAGTATCTCATGGTGTATATTTACCACATTTTCTTTATCCTGTTTTCCACTGATGGGCATTTAGGTTAATTTCATGTCTTTGCTATTGTGAATAGTGCTGCAATGAACATACATGTGTATGTGTCTTTATAAAACAATTTACATTCCTTTAGGTGTATATTCAGTAATAGGATTGCTGGGTTGAATGGTATTTGTCTTTAGGTCTTTGAGGAATCACCACACTGTCTTCCACAATGGTTGAACTCCTGTACACTCACACCAACAGTGTATAAGCATTCCTTTTCTCCATAATCTCACCAGCACCTTTTGTTTTTTGACTTTTAATAATAGCCATTCGGACTGATGTGAAATGGTATTTCATTGTGGTTTTGATTTGCATTTCTCTAATGATCAGTGATGTCGAACTTTTTTTCATGATTGTTGGCTGCATGTATATCTTCGTTTGAAGTGTCTGTTCATTTGCCCACTTTTAATGGAATTTTTTTTCTTGTAAATTTGTTGAAGTTCTTTATAGATATTGGATATTAGACCTTTGTCAGATGTATAGTTTGCAAAATCTTCTCCCATTCTGTAGGTTGTCTATTTACTCTGTTGATAGTTTCTTTCGCTGCACAGCTCTTTAATTAGATCCCATTTATCAATTTTGCTTTTGTTGCAATTGTTTATGGCATCTTCACCATGAAATCTTTCCCCATGGCTATGTCTTAAATGGTATTGCCTAGGTTGTCTCCCAGAGTTTTACACTTTTGGGTTTTACATTTCAGTCTTTAATCCATCTTGAGTTAACTTTTGTATACGGTGTAAGAAAAGGGTCCAGTTTCTATCTTCTGCATATGGCTAGCCAGTTATCTCAGCACCATTTATTGAACAGAGAATCCTTTCCCCATTGTTTGTTTTGTCAGGTTTGTCAAAGATCAAACTGGTGTAGGTGTGCAGTCTTATTTCTGAATGCTCTATTCTGTTCCATTGATCTATATGTTTGTTCTTGTACCAGTACCATGCTGTTTTGGTTACTGTAGCCCTGTAGTATAGTTTGAAATTAGGTAGTGTGATGCCTCCAGCTTTGTCCTTTTGCTTAGGATTGCCTTGGCTATTCAGGCTCTTTTTTGGTTCCATATGAATTTTAAAATAGTTTTTTCTAGTTCTGTAAAGAATGCCAATGGTAGTTTCGTGGGAATATCATCGAATCTATAAATTGCTTTGGGCAGTATGGCCATTTTAATGATACTGATTCTTCCTATCCATGAGCATCGAACATTTGTCCATTTGTTTGTGTCATCTCTGATTTCTTTGAGCAGTAGTTTGTAGTTCTCCTTGTAGAGATTGCTGGCCCCCCTTGTTCACTGTACTCCTAGGTGT
>NW_016870821.1:0-1088 GCF_001698545.2 Rhinopithecus bieti | reverse complement strand
TTATAAATAATAAAATACTTTCTGTACATTCTCTTTATTGAAATTTGAAAAAAGTTATTTCTAAAATAGAGTTGGAATAGTTGCTATGGAAATCATACAGATAATATAAATAATTCCATTTTGATTATTTTCTATACTGCAGAACAAAAAATATTTTCTACTTTTCATAATGTTACTTCTATGTGAAATCATATTGCATTTTCCTATTCCCCTTGCATAACATTTGCACATCAACCACTTGTAAAAATTTTGACCAACTCAATTTAGTCTCTACTCATTCATATATAATCTGGCATCCCACCAAATTGCACCACCATTTCTTATCATTCTCTTTTGCATGGATGGAGCTTATCGAGAATTATTCTCTCATTCACTTTTGCAGACATCATTATTATGTCTTGCTGTTTGTGTGTGTTTTTTGTAAATCTAATGTTATTCTTTCATTTACTTATTTTAGCCGGTGTTTATTTCATGTCATGTTTTTTGATTTTGAGGAAATGGTATAAACTGTCAGAAAGAATTGAATTTTGTTTCCAAAGCTAACAGTACACCTCCTTACAAGCAGAAGCTACTTTATTACGAGTGAACTTACTGTTTTTGCAAGTTAAGTTAGGGTCATTAATGCATTTGAGAGGGTATATGTCAAAGTTTCTGAAAAAAAATAAAATGAGTGTCAGAGTACCTTGTCAACACAAACTATCACACACACACAAAGCATTTCTGCTCCTAAAATATCATTTTGAGATTCATATAAAATAAAGAGGTACAGTTACCCAAGAACATTAGAAAACAAGAAAATAGGCTGGGTGCCGTGACTCACGCCTGTAATCCCAGAACTTTGGGAAGCGGAGGCGGATGGATCACGGGGTCAGGAGATGGAGACCATCCTGGCTAACGCGGTGAAACCCCATCTCTACTAAAAATACAAATAAAAAAAAAGAAATTAGCTGTGAGTGGTGACAGGTGCCTGTGGTCTCAGCTACTCGGGAGGCTGAGGCAGGAGAATGGCGTGAACCTGGTAGGCAAAGCTTGCAGTAAGCCTAGATTGTGCCACTTCAGACTGGGCAACACAGTGAGACTCCGCCTCA
>NW_016870820.1:0-760 GCF_001698545.2 Rhinopithecus bieti | reverse complement strand
TGGACACATACACCCTCCCAAGGCTAAACCAGGAAGAACTCAAATCCCTGAATAGACCGATAACAAATCTGAAATTGAGGCAGTAATTAATAGCCTTCCAACCAAAAAAGTCCAGGACCAGATGGATTTACAGCCAAATTCTACCAGAAGTACAAAGAGGAGCTGGTACTGTTCCTTCTGAAACTATTATAAACAATTGAAAAGGAGGGACTCCTCCCTAACTCATTTTATGAAGCCGTCATCATTCTGATACCAAAACTGGGAAGAGACACAACAACAAAAAAAAAACAAGCCAAATATCCCTGATGAACATCGATGCAAAAATCTTCAATAAAATACTGGCAAACTGAATCCAGCAACACATCAAAAAACTTACCCACCACGATCAACTCAATCCCTGGGATGCAAGGCTGGTTCAACATATGCAAATTAACAAACATAATCCATCACATAAACATCCAAAGACGAAAAGCACATGATTATCTCAATAGATGCAGAAAAGGCCTTTGATAAAATTCAACATCCCTTCATGAGATCTGGCCACTGCACTCCAGCCTGGGAGACAGCGAGAGACTCCGTCTCAAAAAAAAAAAAAAAAAAAAACTCTCAATAAACTAGGTATTGATGGAACATATCTCAAAATAATAAGAACTATTTATGACAAACCCACAGCCAATATCAAACTCTATGGGCAAAAGCTGGAAGCATTCCCTTTGAAAACCAGTACAAAACAAAGATGCCCTTTCTCACCACTCCTATT
>NW_016870819.1:0-1351 GCF_001698545.2 Rhinopithecus bieti | reverse complement strand
ATATATTTATATTTATATGCCTTTTTACTTATTGGTAATTAAGGGATTACATAAAATGTCAGTCATTTTGTAAATGATTGCTTTTAAGATATGTATTGATGAAATGACAAAGTATAAATGGAATTATTTCAAATAATTTCAACAAATCAAAGCACAATAACTAAATACACTTTCATTTTCTCCATTCTTTTGCTTTACTCTTGATATGGTGTGAATATGTATGAAGAAAACATGAACTAAAATAATGTGGTCAGTAGTCTTCTAGTTATCAACACGCACTTTCCAAGTGAATAACAATGCAGCAGTACTCAAGTATTTGCTTAAAGCTTCTACTTTAATGTGCTTGCAAATAAGTTAGCTTCTCTCTTTCTTTCACACTCCATATCCAATCCCTCATAGAATTCTATCAGCTTAACTTGAAAAAATTATCTTAAGTCCGACTACTTTTCACTGTCTTCATTACCGTCACCCTAAACCAATCTGCTTTCACCTGTAGCCTGGACTAATTCAGCAGCCCGAAACTAGTCCCCATCTTTCTATCTTTTCATACAGATGGGTCCATAGAGCACCCAGAGTAGTCCCTTCAAATCAGAAGTCAGCTCGTGTTATTTCTCTGTATTTATCACAGGCCTCCCTCCTTGCTCGAAGTAGAATCTAAAATGTTGGCAACGGTCCACATGACCCTGCTTGATCAATCTTCTACTTACCACCTCTCTGAACTCATCTTCCTCCTCTCTTCCCCTTGCTCCTTTTGTTCAAGTATCTCTCCTTCTCAGTGTGGCTTTTATTAAGTGCCTACTTTATTTTAAAAATGTCATAACTCCAACTAGGAACGCTTATTCCCTTTCCCTGCTTTATTTTGCTGTATAGCCCATATCATATCCCAGTGTACAGTATCATTTGATTACTTACTAATTTTGCTTATTTTATGTTTCCCACCACAGAATACAGACATTATGAAGACAGGCTTTTGGTCTGTTTTATAGTAGCCTGGAACAAAGGAAGAGCTTAATACATATGTGTTGAGTAAACGAATGGATGAGTAAATAAATGTAACAGAAAAGAAGCCTTCAGAGACCGGGCGCGGTGGCTCAGGCCTGTAATCTCAGCACTTTGGGAGGCCGAGGCAGGCGGATCACGAGGTCAGGAGATCGAGATCATCCTGGCTAACACGGTGAAACCCCGTCTCTACTAAAAACACAACAAATTAGCCGGGCGTGGTGGCGTGCACCTGTAGTCCCAGCTACTTGGTAGGCTGAGGCAGGAGAATGGCGCGAACCCGGGAGGCGGAGCTTGCAATGAGCCGAGATCGCGCCATGGCACTCCAGCCTGGGTCACAGAGCGAGACTCC
>NW_016870818.1:0-319 GCF_001698545.2 Rhinopithecus bieti | reverse complement strand
GTTTGATTCCAATGTAGTCTGATAGAGTGCTTAATATAATTTCATTTTCTGGTCGGGCGTGGTGGCTCATGCCTGTAATCCCAGCACTTTGGGAGGCCGAGGCGGGCAGATCATGAGGTCAAGAGATCGAGACCATCCTGGCTAACACGGTGAAACCCTGTCTCTACTAAAAATACAAAAAATTAGCCGGGCATGGTGGTGGACGCCTGTAGTCCCAGCTACTCGGGAGGCTGAGGCAGGAGAATGTTGTGAACCTGGGAGGCGGAGCTTGCAGTGAGCCGAGAACGCACCACTGCACTCCAGCCTGGGCAACAGAGCG
>NW_016870817.1:0-816 GCF_001698545.2 Rhinopithecus bieti | reverse complement strand
GTTGGCTGCATAGATGTCTTCTTTTGAGAAGTGTCTGTTCATATCACTCATCCACTTTTGATGGGGTTGTTTGCTTTTTTCTTGTACATTTGTTTAAGTTCTTTGTAGATTCTGGATATTAGCCCTTTGTCAGATAGGTAGATTGCAAAACTTTTTTCCCACTTTGTAGGTTGCCTGTTCACCCTGATGATAGTTTCGTTTACTGTGCTGAAGCTCTTTAGTTTAATTAGGTCCTATTTGTCAATTTTGGCTTTTGTTGCCATTGCTTTTGGTGTTTTAGTCATGAAGTCCTTGCCCATGCCTATATCCTGAATGGTATTGTCCAGGTTTTCTTCTACGGTTTTATGGTTTTAGGTCTAATACTTAAGTCTTTAATCTATCTTGAATTAATTTTGTATAAGGTGTTAAGGAAGGGATCCAGTTTCAGCTTTCTACATATGGCTAGCAGTTTGCCTAGCACCATTTCTTAAATAGGGAATCCGTTCCCCATTTCTTGTTTTTGTCAGGTTTGTCAAAGATCAGATGGTTGTAGATGTGTGGTGTTATTTCTGAGGCCTCTGTTGTGTTTCATTGGTCTGTATATCTGCCTTGGTACCAGTACCATGCTGTTTTGGCTACTGTAGCCTTATAGTATAGTTTGAAGTCAGGTAGTGTGATGCCTCCAGCTTTGTCCTTTTTGCTTAAGATTATCTTGGCAATGTGGGCTCTTTTTTGTTTCCATGTGAGCAGTAGTTTTTTTCCAGTTCTATGAAGAAAGCCATTGATAGCTTGATGTGGATAACATTGAATCTATAAATTACCTTGGGCAGTATGGCC
>NW_016870816.1:0-819 GCF_001698545.2 Rhinopithecus bieti | reverse complement strand
AGCAGTTGTTTGTAGTTCTCCTTGAAGAAGTCCTTTGCATCCCTTGTAAATTGGATTCCTAGGTATTGAAGCAATTGTGAGTGGGAGTTCACTCATGGTTTGGCTCTCTGTTTGTCTGTTATTGGTGTATAAGAATGCTTGTGATTTTTGAACATTGATTTTGTAACCTGATACTTTGCTGAAGTTGCTTATCAGCTTATGGAGATTTTTGGCTGAGATGATGGAGTTTTCTAAATATACAATCATGTCATCTGCAAACAGGGGCAATTTGACTTCCTCTTTTCCTAATTGAATACCCTTCATTTCTTTCTCCTGCCTGATTGCCCTGGCCAGAACTTCCAACACTATGTTGAATAGGAGTGGTGAGAGAGAGTATCCCTGTCTTGTGCCAGTTTTCAAAGGGAATGCTTTCAGTTTTTGCCTGCTTAGTATGATATTGGCTATGGGTTTGTCATGAATAGCTCTTATTATTTTGAGATATGTCCCACCAATACGTAGTTTTTTGAAAGTTTTTAGCAGGAAGCGCTGTTGAATTTTGTCAGAGCCCTTTTCTGCAGCTATTGAGATAGTCATATGGTTTTTGTCATTGGTTCTGTTTGTATGCTGGATAACATTTATTGATTTGTGTATGTTGAACAAACCTTGCATCCTAGGGATGAAGCCCACTTGATTATGGTGGATAAGCTTTTGATGTGCTGCTGGATTCAGTTTACCAGTATTTTATCGAGGATTTTTGCATTGATGTACATCAGGGATATTGGTCTAAAATTATCGTTTTTTTCTTGTGTCTCTGCTAGGATTTGGTATCAGGATGATGTT
>NW_016870815.1:0-318 GCF_001698545.2 Rhinopithecus bieti | reverse complement strand
CGTCATTCAGGAGCAGGTTGTTCAGTTTCCATGTAGTTGTGTGGTTTTGAGTGAGTTTCTCAATCTTGAGTTCTAATTTGATTGCAGTGTGGTCTGACAGACTGTTATGATTTCTGTTCTTTTGCTTTTGGTGGGGAGTGTTTTACTTCCAATTATGTGGTCAATTTTAGAATAAGTGTGATGTGGTGCTAGAAAGAATGTATATTCTGTTGATTTGGGGTGGAGAGTTCTACAGATGTCTATTAGGTCTGCTTGGTCCAGAGATTAGTTCAAGTCCTAAATATCCTTGCTAATTTTCTGTCTCATTGATCTGTTGAC
>NW_016870814.1:0-318 GCF_001698545.2 Rhinopithecus bieti | reverse complement strand
TTGAAAACTGAGTATTTATCAAAAAACTAGCCAGGCGAGGTGGCGGGCGCCTGTAGTCCCAGTTACTTGGGAGGCTGAGGCAGGAGAATGGCATAAACCCGGGAGGCGGAGCTTGCAGTGAGCTGAGATCCAGCCACTGCACTCCAGCCTGGGCGACAGAGCAAGACTCCGTCTCAAAAAAAAGAAAAAAAGAAAATAAGAGTTCTAAAATTGAGGGAAGCTTTAAAAAGAATTATTTCTCATTTGCAAATTTGTGTTAAGGCCTTCAAGCTGAGGCTAGTTTATCCATGTTTTCACATTCACCAGAATAAGAAAGGC
>NW_016870812.1:0-304 GCF_001698545.2 Rhinopithecus bieti | reverse complement strand
TGTGTGTGTGTGTGTGTGTATATATATATATGTGTGTGTGTGTGTGTGTGTATATATATATATGTGTGTGTGTGTGTGTGTGTATATATATATGTGTGTGTGTGTGTGTGTGTATATATATATGTGTGTGTGTGTGTGTGTATATATATATATATGTGTGTGTGTATATATATATATTGTGTGTGTGTGTGTGTATATATATATATGTGTGTGTGTGTGTGTGTATATATATATATGTGTGTGTGTGTGTTGTATATATATATATGTGTGTGTGTGTGTGTATATATATATGTGTGTGTGTGTG
>NW_016870811.1:0-631 GCF_001698545.2 Rhinopithecus bieti | reverse complement strand
ATTTTGACAAACCCACAGCCAATATCATACTGAATGGGCAAAAATGGGATGCATTCCCTTTGAAAACTGGCACAAGACAAGGATGCCCTCCCTCACCACTCCTATTCAACATAGTATTGGAAGTTTTGACCAGGACAATCAAGCAAGAGAAAGAAATAAAGAGTATTTAAATAGGAAGAGAGGAAGTCAAATTGTCTCTGTTTGCAGATGACATGATTGTATATTTAGAAGACCCCATCGTCTCAGCCCAAAATCTCCTTAAGCTGATAAGCAACTTCAGCAAAGTCTCAGGATACACAATCAATGTGCAAAAAGCATTCCTACACACCAATAATAGACAAACAGAGAGCCAAATCACGTGTGAACTCCCATTTACAATTGTTACAAAGAAAATAAAATACCTAGGAATACAACTTACAAGGGATGTGAAGGACCTCTTCAAGGAGAACTACAAACCATTGCTCAAAGAAATCAGAGAGGAAACAAAAAACTGGAAAACATTTCATGCTCATGGATAGGAAGAATCAATATCGTGAAAATTGCCATACTCCCCAGAGTAATTTAGAGATTCAATGCTATCCCCATCAAGCTACCATTGACTTTCTTCACAGAATGTGAAAAATCTACTTTA
>NW_016870810.1:0-804 GCF_001698545.2 Rhinopithecus bieti | reverse complement strand
GTGGGGGCTAGGGGGATGGGGGTAGACATATCCACCAAGAGTTTGCCTCCTAATCATTGAGTCTGCAAACACCTCAATCCAAGGACATGTCCCTGAAGGTGCACTCAATAAATATTACTCTCCACCCTTCCTTACACAAGAGGACTCTTTATTTCATACATTAATCATAATTTTAAAATTATATTTTACATTGAGCAAAACTAAACTTTGTTTTAGAATCAATGAGAATACAAATAATGGACAACGTTCAGAAAGTGGTCTCTTCAGGAGTGAAGGGAGAGGATAAGGTGATTTGCTCAGATGCGATGTTTTTGGACTTTGGGTGGCTGCTCGTTATTTGTGGACTCCATGACTGGCAACTCTATGCCCATAAATAGAGGCTGTTTAAATAGATTATGAGACAATCATGCAATGAGTACCGCACAACCACACACAAAGAACCAGGGAGCCTGCTAGGTACTGAAAGGGAAAGATTCACACAGTATATTAGGTGAAAACAGCAAGGTACAGAACAGGGAATGCCAGGATTTTAATTACAAAGGAGGTTCAGTGTGTATATATTTATATACATATGCCTTTGTAGACATAAATATCTTTGGAAAGATACACAATTAACTATAATATTAGTTGCCTCTGGTGAGAAAAAATCAGTGGGGTGTGGGCTAGAAGAGAGAAAATTTACTATATGTCTTTTCATACATTTTACTTTTCTTGTTTTTTGATATAGCTGACATATTCACATAATTAAAAGCTATTAACTTTTAAAATTTATTTTATTTTACTAAAATATATTTTATCAAATAT
>NW_016870809.1:0-693 GCF_001698545.2 Rhinopithecus bieti | reverse complement strand
TATATATATATATATACATTGCATGGTTCAACAGGGATAAATTCAAATTGCTGATGGTGAATGATTATTTTGATGTTCTGTTATATTTAGTTTGCTAGTATTTTATTGATGATTTTGCATGTATATACATCAGGGATATTGACCTGTTGTGTTCTTCCTTTGTAGTGTCTTTTTCTGACTAACCTCCTGTAATGAGCTTGAAAATGTCCCTGCTCTTCAATCTTTTGAAAGAGTTTGAGAATAATTGGCATTAATTATTCTTCAAATGGTAAAATTCATGAGTGAAACCACCTGGACTTGGGCTTTTCTTCATTGTGAGATTTTGATTACTGATTCAAGTTCATTATTTATAGGTCTGTTTATGTTTCTACTCATAGTGCAGTCTACTTTTACAAATAGAGAAATAGAAAATTACTTGCTCATAATGGAGGTCACATATTAAATGCCCACTGATATGGTTTGGCTGTGTCCCCACCCAAATCTCATCTTGAATTGTAGCTCCCATAATTCCCACGTGTTATGAGAGGGACTCAGTGAGAGATAATTGAATCATGGGGGCGGTTTCCCCCATATTGTTCTCTTGGTAGTGAATAAGTCTTGCGATAGCTGATGGTTTTATAAGGGGAAACCCTTTTTTGCTTGGTTCTCATTCTCTCTTGCCTGCTGCCATGTAAGATATGCCTTTCACTTTCT
>NW_016870808.1:0-248 GCF_001698545.2 Rhinopithecus bieti | reverse complement strand
ACCTTTACTCAGAAGTCGTCCCTTATATGCCATTGTAGACTTCATACTGGAGGGAAACCATACAAGTGTAATGAGTGTGGCAAGACCTTTACTCGGAAGAAATCCCTTACATGCCATCGTAGACTTCATACTGGAGAGACACCTTACAAGTGTAATGAGTGTGGCAAGACCTTTACTCAGAAGTCATCCCTTATATGCCATCATAGACTTCATACGGGAGAGAAACCGTACAAGTGTAATGAGTGTGG
>NW_016870807.1:0-283 GCF_001698545.2 Rhinopithecus bieti | reverse complement strand
CAGGCTTGAGCCACCGCGCCCGGCCAGAATCTCCACACTCCTTCTAAATCGTTGCAATTTCAGAGAATTGGAGGGTTCAAAGGAAAGCAGGGCACTCACGCGATTCACCACAACCCCCAGGCTGCTGGAACACTTGGTTAACTTTTGACCTTGACCAACTCCAGTGACCATTTGAAGGGAAGAAAGTGCCATCCCAAGATTGCCCATGGTTACTCTTGGGTGGCTAGACCCCTAACTGTGTGCGTCAATCTGGAGATGTTGTTATTGTTCAAAAGAGTGGGAC
>NW_016870806.1:0-630 GCF_001698545.2 Rhinopithecus bieti | reverse complement strand
CATAGGTGGGCATTGAACAATGAGAACACTTGGACACAGGGTGGGGAACACCACACACTGGGGCCTGTTGTGGGGTGAGGGGGAGAGAGAGGGATAGTATTAGGAGATATACCTAATGTAAATGACGAGTTAATGGGTGCAGCACACCAACATGGCACATGTATACATATGTAACAAACTGCACATTGTGCACAAGTACCCTAGAACTTAAAGTACAATAATAATAATAATAATAAATTACACTAAAAAAAATTTCATGTGCCCACCTCTTCCATGACAGTTCCTGGGCCTAGAGGGAGGGTGCTTGTATAGTGTTAGCAGCTGGACGTTTGCAGTGAATAACAGATCCTTGCCCAGTGGAATACCAAATGAGGGAGAAGCATCTCTGGTCTTTAGAATACAATGATTTTGGTTTCCTTGGAAATAAAACAAGGAGAGATAAGTAACATTTATAGTTTGACAATTAAAAGAGTATTTGTGTGTCAGAACAGAAAAGGAACCTATTATATCAGGGTACCAACTAAAATATGAAGAAAATTATAATCTGGTACTCTCTAGGATTATTGTAGCCAAGAAATAATCCATGATTCAATCTGCACTTTAAAAAAAAGTTACGGTTGAGGCCAGGCG
>NW_016870805.1:0-1446 GCF_001698545.2 Rhinopithecus bieti | reverse complement strand
TCCTCCTTCTTCTTCTTCTTCTTCTTCCTCTTCTTTTTTTTGAGATGAGATGGAGTCTCACTCTGTTTCCTAAGCTTGAGAGCAGTGACACAATCTCAGCTTATCACAGCCTCCTCCTCCTAGGTTCAAGTGATTCTCCTCCCTCAGCCTCCTGAATACCTGGGACTACAGGTGCGCACCTCCATGCCTGGCTAATTTGTGTATATTTAGTAGAGACTGGGTTTAACTATGTTGGCCAGGCAGGTCTCAAATTCCTGACCTTGTGATCTTCCCGCCTAAGACTCCCAAAGTGCTGGGATTACAGGTGTGAACTACTGTGCCCAGCCTTGCATTTCTTTAAATAAATTTATTCCTAAGCATTTTGTTTTCATGTTATTATAAATTAAATTGTTTCCTTTATTTTACTTTTGTGTGCTTATTGTTATGTATAAAATACAATTAAATTATTTCTTTAATTTTATTTTGTATGCTTACTGTTAACACATAAAATAAAATTGATTTTGTATTTTGATCTTATATACTGCAAGTGTGTTGAATCCATTTACTAGTTCTTATACTTCCTTTTGTGAATTCCTTAGATTTTTCTCTATATAACATTACAGGCCGGGTGCGCTGACTCACGCCTGTAATCTCAGCACTTTGGGAGGCCGAGGCGGGCAGATCACTAGGTCAAGAGATCGAGATCTTCCTGGCCAACATGGTGAAACGCCATCTCTATTAAAATACAAAAAAAAATTTAGCTGGACATGGTGGCACACACCTATAGTCCCAGCTACTAGGGAGCCTGAGGCAGGAGAATCGCTTGAACCAAGGAGGTGGAGGTTGCAGTGAGCCGAGGCTGCATCACCGCACTCCAGGCTGGTGACAGAGCGAGACTCAGTCTCAAAAAAAAAAAAAAAAAAAAAAAAAAAAAAAAAAAAAAAAAAAAAAAAAAAAGGAAAGGAAAGAAAAGAAAAGAAAGAAAGAAAGAAAAGATTACACACAACCTGCACATAGAAATAGAGTTACTTCTTCCTTTCTAGTCTGGATGCCTATTATTCTCTTTTCTTGCCTCATTGCTCTGGCCAGAATTGTCAATACAATGTTGAATAAAAGTGGCAAGTATTAAGTTTTTCAGTATCAAGCTACAGGATTTTTGTAGATGTCTTTTATCAGGTTGAAAAAAATACTTTCTATTTCTAGTTTGTTGATCTTTTTTAAATCAGAAAAAGTTTTGGATCTTTTAAAATATTTTTTCTGTATCCATTGATATGATTATTTGAGTTTTTTTCTTTTTTATTATTATTATACTTTAAGTTCTAGGGTACATAAGCATAATGTGCAGGTTTGTTACATATGTATACTTGTGCCATGTTACTGTGCTGCACCCATCAACTTGTCAGCAACCATCAACTCTCCATTTACATCAAGTATAACTCCCAGTGCAATCCCTCCCCCCTTCCCCCT
>NW_016870804.1:0-633 GCF_001698545.2 Rhinopithecus bieti | reverse complement strand
TCATATTAACAATGTTAACTCTTCCAACCCATAAAGACAAGATGTCTTTCCTTTTCATTTAATTATTCTTTAATTTGTTTCATCCAAAGATGTTTTATAGTTTTCAGTATTCAAGGCTTGCACTTCCTTTGTTAATTTTATTTATAAGTATTTTAATTTTTTATTATAGTAAATTGAATCGTTTTCTTGATTTCATGTTTTGATCGTTCATTGCCTGCATATAGAAATACAACTGATAGCTGATCTTGTGTCCTGTAAGTTTGCTGAGCTTATTTACTAGTTCTAGTAGATTTTTATGTGGATTCCTTAGGATTTTCTATATACAAAATCATGGCATCTAAATAGTGTTACTTTTAATTCTCCTATCCCAGTATGGGTGTCTCTTTTTCCCTTTTTCTTGCCTAATTGACCTGGCTAGAACCTTTGGTACAGTGTTGAATAGAAGTGGTAAGAATGCATGTCCCTGTCTTGTTATTTATCTTAAGGGGAGTAATCAGTCTTTCACCATAAAGTATAATGTTAACTGTGGGGTTTTTGTAGATCATCTTTATCAGGTTGCGGAAGTTCTCTTATATGGCTAGTTTGTTGAGTGTTTTTATCATGAAAGAGTGTTGATTTTGTCAAATGATTTTT
>NW_016870803.1:0-695 GCF_001698545.2 Rhinopithecus bieti | reverse complement strand
TCAAAAAAAAAAAGAAAAGCAAAAATTCTCTGGGTGTGGTGGTGGGTGCCTGTAATCCCAGCTACTCAGGAGGCTAAGGTAGAAGAATTGGTTGAACCCAGGAAACAGAGGCTGCAGTGAGCCAAGATCGCACCACTGCACTCCAGCCTGGGCTACAGAGCAAGACTCCATCTCAAAAAAAAAAAAAAAAAAAAAAAAATTGTCCTAGCATGGTGGTGTGCACTTGTAGTCCCAGTTACTTGGGAGGTGGAGGTGGGAGGATCTCTTGAGCCTAGGAGGCAGAGGTTGCAATGAGGTGAGATTGTGCCCCTGCACTCCAGTTTAGGCAACAGAGTGACACCTGTCTCAAAATAAATAAAACAAGAAAACAGAGTCAGGTGCTCATGCCTATAATACCAGCACTTTGGGAGGCTGAGGTGGTAGGACTGCTGGGGTCCAAGAGATCAAGATAACCTGGGTAACAAAACAAGACCCTGTCTCTACAAAAAAATTAAAACATAAAAATTTAGCTAAGCATGGCAGTGCGTGCCTGTAGTCCTGGCTACTCAGGAGGCTGAGGCGGGAGGATCGCTTGAGCCCAGGAGCTGGAGGCTGCAGTGAGCCATGCCTGCACCATTGCACTCCAGCCTGAGCAACAGAGCAAGACCCTGTCTCTTAAAATAAAAATTAGGGCCGGGCGCGGTGGCTCAAGCCTG
>NW_016870802.1:0-694 GCF_001698545.2 Rhinopithecus bieti | reverse complement strand
TTATTATTATTATTATTATTATTATTATTATGTTTTAAGTTCTAGGGTATATGTGAACAATGTGCAGATTTGTCACATGTGTGTACATGTGCCATGTTGGTGTGCCGCACCCATTCACTAGTCACCATTATGTATATCTCCTAATGCTATCCCTCTCCTCTCCCCCCACCCCATGTCAGGCCGCCATGTGTGGTATTCCCCACCCTGTGTCCAAGTGTTCTCATTTTTCAGTTCCCACCTATGAGTGAGAACATGCGGTGTTTGGTTTTCTGTCCTTGCAATAGTTCGCTCAGAATGATGGTTTCCAGCTTCATCCATGTCCCTAGAAAGTACATGAACTCATCCTTTTTTTTTGACTGCATAGTATTCCATGGTGTGTATTTGCCACATTTTCTTAATCTACTCTAACATTGATGGATGTTTGGGTTGGTTCCAAGTCTTTGCTATTGTGAATAGTACCGCAATAAACATATGTGTGCATGTGTCTTTATAGCAGCATGATTTATAATCCTTTGGGTATATACCCAGTAATGGGATGGCAGGGTCATATGGTACATCTAGTTCTAGATCCTTGAAGAATCGCCACGCTGTTTTTCACGATGGTTGAACTAGTTTACAGTCCCACCAACAGTGTAAAAGTTTCCTACTTCTTCACATCCTCTCCAGCACCTGCTGTTTCCTGACTTTTTAATGA
>NW_016870801.1:0-808 GCF_001698545.2 Rhinopithecus bieti | reverse complement strand
TAGTGAAGTTGTAGACAATGATAAATTGTGCAGTTTGAGTAAGTTTAAATTTCCTTAACTTCAGTTTCAACCTGTACAAAATTCTAGCTAAAAAATGCTATGACTATATAAAAATAAATTCCTGAAAATGAAAAGCATGATTATGAAATGATTTTGAGGTATAACTATTCAAACAGCCTATTTAGAGTTGTATATATAACATAAATGCAATTAATTAAACTAAGGGTAAGATGATAGAGCACTTTTAAAGTCACAAACGTTATTTTATGTTTTCTTTGACAAGAATTTGGAATCATCAGAAGTATTTGAAGAAGCATCAAATTACCACCTTTGATAAACTGGTATCTGTACTATTTAGAGTGGTTTGCATAAGAGTGTTAACATAAGTTGGGAATCTTTGAAAAGAGTTACAGTGGTCAGTTGAATTTAACCTGAACAAAAGCTTTGGTAAAGGCCTTGGGAAAATCAGAATATTATTGATGATGGCATCAGTATAGAATGAGCTACGTATACTAAGAAGCCTTTAGGTACATTACCAGTATGAATGTGATTGATTGCAAGAAAGAAAATATCAAATTTGAATGACTCAAATGATGAGAACATGTATTGTTTCACCCGCAGGCTGTGCATTTTCAGGATTAGTTGATTCAGTTTCACACATATCAGGGTTTTTGGTCAGCTTCTGGTGGTCACAAGATGGCTGCTGCTGTTAAATGAAGTATCCCAGACAACGTGCCCTTCTGTCTCCTTGGCCAGGATTGCATCACATGCTATTGCCTAGACCAAATGTTGATCAAATAAATAGTAA
>NW_016870800.1:0-761 GCF_001698545.2 Rhinopithecus bieti | reverse complement strand
GCTTTCTCTCTTTTCTTATGTCAGTCTTTCTCTGTTCTTCTCTCTTTCTCAAAACTTTGTTTGGAACAGTAGCACAATATGGACAGTTTCTGTATAATCTTTATCTTTTAAATGTTCTGACCAGCCATGGGGAAATATTATACACAAGTAGAATAAGCACTAAATTCTGATTTGGAAGCTGTAAGCTCAGAACTAAGAAAGTCATAACATTTATGATCTTCAGAGTCTATATTTATATACAAATAATGCTAATTCTTATTTCTGGAAAACATGATTGAAAAGTTTGTAAGATAATACATTTAAAAAATAATAATTGGTCGGGCGCGGTGGCTCACTCCTGTAATCCCAGCACTTTCGGAGGCCGAGGCGGGCGGATCACGAGGTCCGGAGATAGAGACCATCCTGGCTAACACAGTAAAATCCCGTCTCTACTAAAAATACGAAACAAAATTAGCAGGGTGAGGTGGCGGGCGCCTGTAGTAGCAGCTAATCGGCAGCCTGAGGCAGGAGAATGGCGGAACCCGAGAGGCGGAGCTTGCAGTGAGCCTAGATCGCTCCCGTGAACTCCAGCCTAGGCGACAGAGCGAGACTTCGTCTCATAAAAAAAAAAAAAAAAAAAAAAAAAAATCCTTGAGGGAATAAGGTTATGAATAATCAACTAAATTTGTTTGCTGGCTGTCTTTGCCAGAATTATTGAATAATTTCTTATTTAATCAGGCTTATTAATTCAGAGAACTAAAATCAAACAACAAAGGATTAAT
>NW_016870799.1:0-755 GCF_001698545.2 Rhinopithecus bieti | reverse complement strand
TTTGCTTAGGATTGTCTTGGCTATGTGGGATCTTTTCATTTCCATATGAAGTTTAAAGTAGTTTTTTTTTTCTATTTCTGTGAAGAAAGTCACAAAAGCTTGATGGGGATAGCATTGAATCTGTAGATTACTTTGGGCCATGTGGCCATTTTCATGATAATAATTCTTCCTATCAATGAGCATGGAATGGTTTTCCATTTGTTTGAGTACTCTCTTATTTCCTTGAGCAATGGTTTGTAGTTCTCCTTGAAGAGGTCCTTCCTTTGTATTCCCAGGTCTTTTATTCTCTTTGTAACAGTTGTGAATGGGAGTTCACTCATGATTTGGCTCTCTGTTTGTCTGTTATTGGTGTAGAGGGGTGCTTGTGATTTTGCACATGGATTTTGTGTCCTGAGACTTTGCTGAATTTGCTTATCAGCTTAAGGAGATTTTGGGCTGAGATGGTGGGGTTTTCTAAATATACAATCATGTCATCTGCAAACAGAGACAATATGACTTCCTCTTTTCCTATTCGAATACTCTGTATTTCTTTCTCTTGCATGATTGCCCTGGCCAGAAATACCAATACTATGTTGAATAGGAGTGGTGAGAGAGGGCATCCCTGTCTTGTGCCAGTTTTCAAAGGGAATGCTTCCAGGTTTACCCATTCAGTATGATATTGGCTATGGGTTTTCATAAATAGCTCTTATTACTTTGAGATATGTTGCATCAATATGTTGTTTATTGAGAGTTTTAGCATGAAGGGGTGTTTAATT
>NW_016870798.1:0-1347 GCF_001698545.2 Rhinopithecus bieti | reverse complement strand
AGAAACGTTCAACTTTGTGAGAAGAATCCACATATCACAAAGTAACATCACAGATAGCTTCTTTCTGGTTTTATCTAGGGGTATTCTCTTTTAACAGTAGGACTCAATAAATTTCCAAATGTCTTTTCACAGATTCTACCAAAAGGGTATTTCCAACTTGCTGAATGAAAAGAAAAAATTACCTCTCTGAGAGGAATCAACCCATCATAAAGCAGTTTCACAAATAACATCTTTCTAGTTTTATCTGGGGATATTTGGTTTTAACCACAGGCCTCAATGAGCTCCCAAATGTCTCTTGGCAGATTCTACAAAAACACTGTTTCCAACCTGCTGAATCAAAAGAAAGGTTTAACACTGTGATATGTATCGACACATCTGAAGGAATTTCACAGAGAACTTCTTTCTAGTTTTATGTGGCAATATTCTGTTTTCACCACAGGAATCCATGGATTCCCAAATGTCCATATGCAGATTCTACAAGAAGAGTGTTTCCAACCTGCTGAATCAGAAGAATGATTTAACTCTGAGAGATGAATCCACACACCACTAAGCAGTTTCGATGATACCTTCTTTCCAGTTTTTGTCTGGGGATATTCTATTTTCAAGGTACACCTCAATGGGCTCCCAAATGTACCTTGGAAGATTCTACAGGAGGAGCGTTTTCAACCTGCTGAATCAAAAGAAATGTTTAACTTTGTGAGATGAATTTACTTATCACAAAGCAGTTTCTCAGACGGCTACTTTCTATATTTATCTGGGGATATTTGGTTTTTCACCATAGATTTCAATGAGCTCCCAAGTGTTCCATCACAGATACTACAAGAAGAGTGTTTCCAACCTGCTCAATTAAAAGAAAGGTTCACCTCGGTGAGATGAATCCAAATACAACAAAGCAGTTTCACTCATAGCTTCTTTCTAGATTTTATCTGGGGATATTCAGCTTTTCACCAAGGCCTCAATGGACTCGCACATGTTTCTTCACAGATTCTACCAGAGTAGTGATTCCAACCCACTGAATAAAAAGAAAGGTTTAACACTGTGAGGTGAATCCACACATCTCAATAAGTTTAACAGATAGTTCATTCTGTTTTTTATCTGGGCATAGTCTGTGTTTCATCATAGGCCTCAATGGGCTTTCAGATGTTCTTCCACAGATTTTACAAGAGGAGTGTTTCTAATCTGCTGAACCAAAAGAAAGGTTTGACTCCATGAGATGGATTCACACATCAGAAAGCAATTCCACAGATAGCTTCTTTTGAGTTTTATCTGTGGTTTGGTTTTTCATTGTAGATATCAATGGGTTCCCAAATATCCCATCACAGATACTAAAAGAACAGTGTATCCAAC
>NW_016870797.1:0-692 GCF_001698545.2 Rhinopithecus bieti | reverse complement strand
TTAGGGCTTACTTTCCAGGCAACGTCAATTTAAAATGCATCAAAAGCCAGATGTGGTGGCTCACATCGGTAATCCCAGCACTTTGGGAGGCTGAAGTGGGCGGATCACTTGAGGTCAGGAGTTTGAGACCAGCCTGGCCAACATGGTAAAACCCCATCTCTTCTAAAATACAAAATTAGCTGGGTGTGGTGGTGCACACCTGTAGTCCCAGCTACTTGGGAGGCTGAGATGGGAGCATCATTTGAACCTGGGAGGCGGAGATTACAGTGAGCCGAGATCACACCACTGCACTCTATCCTGGGCAACAGAGCAAGACTCTGTCTCAAAAAAAAGAAGGAAAATAAACAAAATGCATCAAAATAAAATATTTGAATTTTACAGCACTAGTTCTTTTCATTCACTGACTTTCATTCTCCCACTTTACCACATCTTTAACTATTGGCAGGAATGTGGTAAGTGGGAGAAAGGTATCCCACCATGTAAGCAAGTATACCTAGAACCAGGGGGTCAGAGTGTCACAGAGGAGAGCCACGTGCTGACGGGCTTGCGTTTGTTCCCACTAACTCACTGTGCAAGCGCCTCTTCCCTTAGCCTTTCTCAGGATCCAGTTCTTCAGGAGGAATCAGTCTTCTGTTGGGCTGCTTTCAGAGCTCTTTGTTGGGGCTTCCTGCCATTGACTTTGCAAGCCCTAA
>NW_016870796.1:0-1616 GCF_001698545.2 Rhinopithecus bieti | reverse complement strand
TATAGAGAATAGTTTAGAAAGAGGCAATGACCAAAGGTTGTCTATGTCTGAATCCAAAGTAGTTTCTATATGCCTTTGAACTTTTACAATCTTTATATAATTTATTTTCTTTAGCACAGAGCTGTCAAACATCTTTGAATAATCAGTGTACCAAAGATCTAAGTATTTGTCAGCTAATTACATTGATACAGCAAGAACCTGTCTGTTAAAACACTATAATTTCCCTCCCCTCAAAGTTTTCATGCTTCTGTTCGTGAAAGGTTATACTTCTCATTTAAAAGCAAGTCAAATTAAACTGAAAAAATAAACATAACTAAAACCTCTTTAGGATTATTTGATCACTGACACAGTAGTAATTGAAGTCCCTTCTAACTCCAACCACCTATGTGTGTGGAGAAGCTTCCATTTAAATGTTTGGTTTATTCTAATATGTTATTTATAGTATATGATATGATATGATATCATATATCATCAATTATCAACACATACAATAAATCTGCTGTTTTATATAGTCAGTGTAGCATTATATAGCCTTTCATTACTCCCACAAACTTACATGTGTAAGCCACATATTAATATTAAATTTCCTTAGATTTTTTTTCTTTTTTTTTTTTTAGGATAAGATCTCACTCTGTTACCCAGACTGGAGTGCAGTAGCACAATCTCAGCCCACTGTGACCTCTGCCACCCAGGTTCATGCAATTCTCTTGCCTCAGCCTCCTGAGTAGTTGGGACTACAGGCACACAGCACCATGTCTGGCTAATTATTGTATTTTTAGTAGAGACAGGGTTTCTCCATGTTGACCACGCTGGTCTCAAACTCTTGGCCTCAAGTGATCTGCCCGTCTTGGCCTCCCAAAGTGTTGGGACTACAGGCATGAGCCACTGTGCCTGGCCTTAAATTTACTTAGTTTTTTTAATGAGGGCCTTTTCTTTGCAAATTTAGCCCCAGAAGGCACTTTGAGATCAAAAAGGAGCAAGAGATCTATTAAGTTCTTAATTTAATAGCCATATTCATAGCAGGTTGAGGAAGATCTGAGGACCCATATCTTTTCTGTCACTATTGTGTAATAGGTAGAGGTAGAAGCTAGTAGGGTTGGCCAAGTCTGATTAGAGAAACTTATGGTTAGAGAAAAAAACTGATTTTCTAATCTTCTATGCAGTAGAATTCCTTCTCTCTTTGTGATGGAGAAAGAGAGAGAGAGAGAGAGAGAGAGAGAGAGAGAGAGGAATATATTCTGAGTATATGTAGTTCTATGTAATCAGGTACAGGATTGGAAACTGAGGATCAAGGAGGTTAAGTGATTTCATGCAAGATTAAAAAACTAGTAAGTGGCAGAACTAGACTTGAACCTACGACTTCCCAATTCAAAATTTTGTGTTCCATTCGAAAGAACATGCCATCTAGGGACCGTTTGATATTTTAGTAATTGAGTTTCTAAGTTACATACAGTAAACTTCACTTTTTGGTTTCTGAGTTTTGATCAATGCATAGAGCCCCTAACTACAACCACAATTGAGATAGAGAACAATTTCATCACCCACCCACCCCAAATTCCCTCATGCTGCACCTTTGGAAGAAAATCTTTTCTACATCTTAATAATGTCAACGATAA
>NW_016870795.1:0-304 GCF_001698545.2 Rhinopithecus bieti | reverse complement strand
TTTTTCTTTTTTTTTTTCTTTTTTTTTTTTTTTTTTTTTGGAGACAGAGTCTCGCTCTGTTACCCAGGCTGGAGTGCGGTGGTGCAATCTCGGCTCACTGCAAGCTCTGCTTCCCGGGTTCACACCATTCTCCTGCCTCAGCCTCCCGAGTAGCTGGGACTACAGGCGCCCGCCACCACGTCCGGCTAAATTTTTTCGTATTTTTAGTAAAGATGGGGTTTCACTGTGTTAGCCAGGATGGTCTCGATCTCCTGACCTTGTGATCCCCCTGCCGCAGTCTCCCAAAGTGCTGAGATTACAGGCG
>NW_016870794.1:0-1084 GCF_001698545.2 Rhinopithecus bieti | reverse complement strand
TTAGTAGAGACGGGGTTTCACCATGTTGGCCAGAATAGTCTTTATCTCCTGACCTCGTAATCCGCCCGCCTTCGAGTCTCAAAGTGCTGGGATTACACGCGTGACCCACCGTGCCCGGCCCTACGAAGCCTAATCTTTTAGTCTTTTTTTTTTTTTTTTTTTTTTGAGACAAATTCTGGCTCTGTTGCCCAGTCTGGAGCGCGGTAGTGCGATCTTGGCTCACTGCAGCCTCTACCTCCTGAGCTCAAGCAATTCTCCCACCTCAGCCTCCCGAGTAGCTGGTACTACAGGCCTGCACCACCATGCCCAGCAATTTTTTAATTCTTTTTGTAAAGTCAAGGTCTCACTATATTGCTCATGCTGGTCTTGAACTCCTGGACTGAAGCGATCCTCCAGCCTCAGCCTCTCAATGAGATTACAGGCATGAGCTACCATGCCCAACCCTTTTAGTTTTACATAATTGTCCTCAAGCAATTAAATTGACCATGTTTTACCATGTATTGACCACACTTCCTTTGCTTGCAAGCCTCTGGGCCAAGACTCTCAGTCCTTCTTTCTAAGATTCCTTCTTCGTTGCTATTACCCTCATTTCTGTTTGTGTTCTGCCCAAACAACCCCTCCACATCTCCTTCTTGCCCATGCTTGCTCTTCAAATAGGTCAACAGCATTTGGAGACTTTGTACTTACCACTTTCTCTGTGTAGCTGGAAAGACACATTGCTCGGTCTTTATTTTCTTGCATTCTCTTCTCAGACATCTTATTAGAGAAGCTTTCCTTAAACACTCTGTATAAAATGACAATCCCAAATTCCAGCTCAGACCTTGTTATCCCTTCTCTAATCTCTCTGTCATCTATCTACTATGTATCCTCTATCACCTATCTTATTATCTATCGTCTATCTATCTACCTACCTACCTATTATCTAGCTATCCATCCTGTCTGTTCTATCCATCTATCTATCTATCTATCTATCTATCTATCCATCCATCCATCCATGCATCCATCCATCCATCCATCCTATCTGTCCTATCTATCTACCTACCTATCTACCTACCTATCTATTATCTAGCTATCCATCCTATCT
>NW_016870793.1:0-842 GCF_001698545.2 Rhinopithecus bieti | reverse complement strand
CACTTAAGCATGAACAAGCACACATTTTTTCACAATGCATGCCTCACTAACAAAACCTTCAAACTTTTGCATTAGAGATTTCTGTTTTTCAAAGTTCCATCATGGCAGAAAAAATAGTTTTTTTTTTTTTTTTTTTTTTTTTTTTTTTTTTTTAACTCTTCCCACGCTATATCTGTATAGCAGCACTTCCTCCGTCTCTCATATTTCTTGCAGGAAGTTCAGATCCCTTGTTGTCTAGGTGCCCTGCACAGACTACTCGCCCACCTAAAGCCATAACTGATCTCAACAAAAGAAGATGCCTTCTAGATCAATGAACCCAAACTCTGAGAAGGCATTTAAATAATCTTGTTACTTGCCTATGCCCTTTAGTCTTATCTCTCTCTTCAGCCAACTTCTAGGTAAAACTATTCAAACACAAAGTTCTCAACAAAAGGAATGGCTTTTCCACATCCACCTTCCGACCATGTTACAAAAGTTTGCAAGCAGACTTTACCACTTCCAAATTGGTTGTAAAATATAACTGTAAAGATTATGGCCAGAGACTGGGCGTGGTGGCTCACACCTGTAATCCCAGCACTTTGAGATGCCAAGGCGGGTGGATCACTTAAGGTCAGGAGTTCAAGACCAGACTGGCCAACATAGTGAAAATCTACCTCTACTAAAACCATGAAAATTATCCAGGTGTGGTGGCAGGCACCTGTAATTCCAGCTACTCGGGAGGCTGAGGCACAGGAATCGCTTGTTCCTGAGAGGTGGAGGTTGGAGTGAGCTGAGATGGCACAGCTGCACTCCAGCCTGGGCAACAGAGCAAGATTCCATGTTAAAAGAAATATATATATATA
>NW_016870792.1:0-843 GCF_001698545.2 Rhinopithecus bieti | reverse complement strand
AAAAAGATGATTTAAAAAGTCTTATAAATAGAGTGAGACATCTTATTTGTGTGTGTTAAGGAGGGAGAAAACCTGTAAATGCCTTAAGAGCACACTCTTTCCTGTTAGAATATAAACGGGTTCTAACTTGAATATTGGCATACCTTGTATTAATATTTAATGCAAGATGTT
Organism: Rhinopithecus bieti; assembly: GCF_001698545.2. Lineage (NCBI taxonomy): Eukaryota > Metazoa > Chordata > Mammalia > Primates > Cercopithecidae > Rhinopithecus > Rhinopithecus bieti. Next base: position 672 of record NW_016870792.1, on the reverse strand, counting down.
CGCCCGTCAGATTTAGTATGTGTGTGTCTGTGTTTAGGTTAATATGAGAGGAATTTTTATTCTTAGTTTCAGTGATTTTTTTAAATTTCAATTTGATGTGTTTTATTTTGTTTTGTTTTGTTGTCACCCATGCTGGAGTGCAGTAACGGGATCTCAGCTCACTGCAACCTCCACCTCCCAGGTTCAAGTGATCTTCCTACCTCCACCTCCTGAGTAGCTGGGACTACTGGCATGCGCCACCACATCTGGCTAAATTTTGTACTTTTTGTAGAGACGGGGGTTCGCCATGTTGCCCAGGCTGGTCTCAAACTCCTGGACTCAAGCGCTTGGCTTTCCAAACTGCTGGGATTACAGGCGCATGAGCCACTGCACTCAGCCTCAATTTGATTGTTAATGTAGAATATGTTGGCTGCTTTTAATACTTGTCCACATACTGGTTTTACCAGATGTTAGTAGTGAAAGTCATGGATAATTTAAAATATTTTTTATTTAATAAAACTAATGAAACTCAACTTTTGTCCTGTTCTTTGTATTGAGAGGAAAACAGAGTAATCTTAAAAATTTTACACTTTGGAGAAAGAGACCACTTTTGGAGGAGATAATTACTCCCATTTACTTTTGTTTATTCTTTAGGAAATAATAAGTATGCCATTTTTTGGTGTTATTTAAATA
>NW_016870791.1:0-1591 GCF_001698545.2 Rhinopithecus bieti | reverse complement strand
AAAAAAAAAAAAAAAAGGAAAAGAAAAGAAAGCAAGAAGCTTTAGCTTTTGATGCCTACAAGACTCTTCCAGCACAAATGGTCTGGGACCCATATGTTTAAGGTGAATATGGGAAAAGTTTACTTTATTACCAGGAAGTAAGCAATTAATGTTTATAAAATGCTGTATTAAAGTGTGAGTAGTATTATAATATGCCAATTATTATTATAAAGTGATGACTGTCTGCAAACTGGAGTATTAAAGCATGATTTAAAACCATCAGTTTCTCTCCTAACTAATGTAGCTTACATACCTACCTTAATTTTGGAGCTGGAGTATTTTTGGCTCTTTATGAATACTCATTATGTCCTTCTGCAGTGTTCCAGAGCAACACTGCCTTCCAAAGTCTGGCCACCTGCATGAGGATATCCTCAGCTGTGAGTTTGAACAGATGAACATGTGGCACATCTAATGGAGAGGTGTAATGTTTCACTAAGAAGAAGAGCTGGTTGTCATGAGTTAGTCCTGCAGAGAGCGGGAGATTTCAGAATGGCCAACAGCAATATGAGTAGTTAGAGGCTCAGTTAGAGTATCAGGGAAAGCACATTGTGTAGCAGTTAAAAGCAAAGCCTCTAGAATAAAACAGACCTGGATTCAAATATTACTTCTACCACTCATTTTCCATGCATAACCTTAAGCAAGTTTCTCAACATTTCAGAATCTCAGTCTCCTCCTCTCTAAAGGAAAGGTGATGATAATGAACCTAACTCATTGGGGGCTGTTATGCGGATTAAATGAGCTTATGCATGAATGCTCTTTGCACAGTAACACTAGGTGATAGTTATTAATCCTCCACCAGTATCACGCCCTCTATGCAAGCCCCTGGAAAAATCCTACTAATTCTGTAAGGATTATCTCCAAACCTTTCTTCATGCCCTGGTGATACTTTGAACCTCTCTTGCGGCACTTTTCCTGTTTTTCTGTTTCTCACAATTATAAATATACTTGCCTAATCTCTTCCTACTAGACTGAAAGTAACTTGAGGGTAGAGATGTTGTGTATGTGTCTCCCACAAAGACTAACAGAAAATCTTGCATATGGTAGGCACTCAATACTTACTGAGCTGAATTAAATTGCACTAGTTTATATTTAAAATATACTTACCAATAAGTACCATTAGTTGGTGTCATGTTGTGACACTGCCATTGGTTTTTACTTCCCTTCTTTCCAGAGGCCTATCATTTGTCTTGCAGTGATAGTTCAAGGGTATCTGCCATAGAAGTGAGTTGGGAGTTCATAGAGTTTCCAGAAAGACTTTTTCTGTAACACTCACAGAAAGTCATAGAGACCAAAATGGCAGTAAGTACTGCTGGATCAATTCAATAAATATGTATTGAGGACTTGTTGTATGTAAGAGATTGTGGGTCGGGTGCGGTAGCTTACACCTGTAATCCCAGCACTTTGGGAGGCCGAGGTGGGTGGATCACCTGCAGCCAGGAGTTTGAGACCAGCCTGGCCAACATGGTGAAACTCCGTCTCTACTAAAAATACAAAAATTTGCCGGGTGAGGTGGGGGGCGCCTGTAATCCCAGCTACTTGGGAGGCTGAGGCA
>NW_016870790.1:0-753 GCF_001698545.2 Rhinopithecus bieti | reverse complement strand
GCATGAAATTAGAGCACAGCCACACTGTAAATATTGATTTCAGATTCCAAATACATTTCTAATAGGCTCTAACTTTTTTTTTCTCTGGCTCTTTTTTTTTTTTTTTGGTTTGTTTTTTTGAGGTATAGTTTTGCTCTTGTTGCCCAGGCTGGAATGCAATTGGACGATCTTGGCTCACCGCAACGTCCGCCTCCGCGTTCAGGCAATTCCCTGGCCTCAGCCTCCCGAGTAGTTGGGATTACAGGCATGCACCACAACGCCCAGCTAATTTTTTTTTTTGTATTTTTAGTAAAGACGAGGATTCTCCATGTTGGTCAGGCTGGTCTCGAATTCCCAACCTCAGGTGATCCACCCGCCTCGGCCTTCCAAAGTGTTGGGATTACAGCCGTAAGCCACCGAGGCAGGCAGATCACCCAAGATCAAGAGTTAGAGACCAGCCTGGTCAACATGGTGAAACCCCGTCTCAATACAAAAATTAGCCAGGTGTCGGGCGCGGTGGCTCAAGCCTGTAATCCCAGCACTTTGGGAGGCCGAGACGGGCGGATCACGAGGTCAGGAGATCGAGACCATCCTGGCTAACACAGTGAAACCCCGTCTCTACTAAAAAAATACAAAAAACTAGCCGGGCGAGGTGGCGGGCGCCTGTAGTCCCAGTTACTCGGGAGGCTGAGGCAGGAGAATGGTGTAAACCCGGGAGGCGGAGCTTGCAGTGAGCTGAGATCCAGCCACTGCACTCCAGCCTGGGAGACAGAG
>NW_016870789.1:0-694 GCF_001698545.2 Rhinopithecus bieti | reverse complement strand
CCATGCTGTTTCAGTTACTGTAGCCTGGTAGTATAGTTTAAAGTCAAGTAGCGTGATCCCTCCAGCTTTGTTCTTTTTGCTTAGCTGTCTTGGCTGTGTGGGCTCTTTTCTGGTTCCATATGAACTTTACAGTAGTTTTTTCCAATTCTGTGAAGAAAGTTAGTGGTAGCTTGATGGGGATAGCAAGGAATCCATAAATTACCTTAGGCAGTATAGCCATTTTCACGATATTGATTCTTCTTATCCATCAGCATGGAATGTTCTTCCATTTGTTTGTGTCCTCTTTTATTTTGTTGAGCAGTCATTTGTAGTTTTCCTTGAAGAAGTCCTTCACATCCCTTGTAAGTTAGATTCCTAGGTATTTCATTCTCTTTGTATTAATTGTGAATGGGAGTTCACCCATGATTTGGCTCTCTGTCTATTATTGGTGTATAGGAATGCTTGTGATTTTTTGCACATTGATTTTGTATCCTGAGACTTCGTTGAAGTTGCTTATCAGCTTAAGGAGATATTGGGCTGAGATGATGGGGTTTTCTAAATGTACAATCATGTCATCTGCAAACAGAGACAGTTTGACTTCCTGTTTTCCTAATCGAATTCCTTTTATTTCTTTCTCTTGCCTGATTGCCCTAGCCAGAATTTCCAACACTATGTTGAACAGGAGCGGTGAGAGAGGCCATCCTTGTCTTGTGCA
>NW_016870788.1:0-843 GCF_001698545.2 Rhinopithecus bieti | reverse complement strand
AGAGTTTAAAAAATTAGATGGTTGTGGTGGCAACCTCCTGTAGTGGTAGCTCTTCAGGATGCTGAAGATGGAGGATCACTTGAGCCAAGGAGAATCACTTGAAGTTCAGACAGTATAGCTCCATCTCAACCATTACATTATGCTTTTCTCCAAATTCAATGGTATGATTTACTTTTCATAGTGTTATAAAATAAAGAAAAATTATGTGCTCAAATCACAAAATATGGTAAACCCATGATATACGGTATTCTATAAAATGTTCTCAAGTCAGAACTTTCTTTCAATTATAGTAAAATATTCATCATTAATTTAGCAACTCCAAGGTCTAGAAGTACCCTCAGACTAGACAAAAAACATTACAGTGCATACGATATATGTAGGAATAAATTTTTTAATATTATAATTCTCTTAAAATTATAATGTTTATTTGAAATGAAATAGTTTCCTATTATTTATAATATTTGCTTAAATAGAATCCACATTTCTTGAACATGTTTTTAGAACACTACATGACTTTAGTTCAGGAAACAGAACTATTTTGTTTCAAAGAGACAATAAGAAGGATATTGCATAATGGTAGATGAAATTCCATCTCTAGGGTATTAAACCTTAGTACTGGGAAATACCTCATAGGATTTCAAGATAAATCTCTAGTGAAATCATCATAGAAATACATACACATAATTGTTCAATATTGGGATACAATCTTTCTTATACCATAGAAATGTGCATTCCATACTCTTAATCACTGTTAGCGTAGATGGATTTGAAAATAAAATAGTGGTTACAGAAAGTAAAAATCTTCTCAATAAATTATTAGCAGGCTAGATAGTACTAAGAAAA
>NW_016870787.1:0-1620 GCF_001698545.2 Rhinopithecus bieti | reverse complement strand
TATATATATTTTTTTTTTTTCTTTTTTTCTTTCTTTGTTGCTCAGATTGGAGTGCAATGTCACGATCTCAGCTTACTGCAGCCTCCGCCTCCTAGGTTGAAGTGATTCTCCTGCCTCAGCCTCCTGAGTAGCTGGGATTACAGGCGCCCGCCACCACGCCCAGATAATTTTTGGACTTTACTAAAAGTCCAAAAGAGATGGGGTTTTGCTATGATGGCCAGGCTGCTCTGGAACTCCTGGCCTCAAGGGATCCGCCCACCTTGGTCTCCCAAAGTGGTGGGATTACAGGCGTGAGCCACCACGCCCGGCCTCATTCCCTTTTCTCTTTGCCTCTCTTAGGTACTGGGACTTCGTTTCCATGCCCACAAGATGGGGGTGGCTGGGAGCCCCAGTGGCTTGGGGCAGAGGAAAGGCGTGGTGGGGGAGATGGAGCGGCAGGCAGCCCACTTCCTAGGCTAGGATTCTGGCTGTGTTACCCTGTGCAAACTGCTTAACCTCTCTGGGCCTCAGCCACCTCATCCGTGAATGAGAATAAAAAAGGACCTGCCTGCGGGTTTGGGGGAGGGTTCCGTGAAGTAGAGCTACCTTGGAGAAGGCAGCGGGGTCGGGGAGGTGCCAGACTGACCATCAGCAATGTCCAGCTCCCGTCCTCCTTTGGAAGCCTCCAGAACCCGCATTGAGGTGGTGCCCTGAGGATCTCGGGCTGGTGTCGGGGCGAGACGGGCCTATCTGTCTTATCCGCCAATGTCTCCCAGAGTGGGGCCTCCGAGGACAAGACCCGAGGGCTCTCGGCCAGCACCCGGAAGCCGTGGGTTGTGGTGACCATGGGCACAGGCAGCAAAGCTGGTTCCCGGGCCAGTGGCCGCGGCCCCCACACCGTGATCCGAGGGCTGCGCTGACCATGGGCAGGGAGTTGAAAGGGTGGGTCTGGGCCAGGGTCAGGGGCAGCCTGCAGATGGCACGGTGGGCTGGCTGGCGGGACCCGCTGGGGCTGGGGATTTGTACAGGGCAGGAGGGCGGAGGCCTGGGGGGATCCAGTGTCTCAAGCCGGGCCGGCCGCTGTGTCCTCATTTCTCTGCTGGTTCCCTCTCTACATCTCCGCCTCTGTTTCTGCCTCTCCCTGTCTCTCTCCAAATCTCTCTGTGCCTCCCTATCTGTAACCGAGTTTTTCTTCTTTATAAAATATTAAATTTTCAATGTAATATGGAATGTAAAATATTAAATATTAAATTTCTCCTTTTAAAATATTAAAAGCAGGCCAGGTGCAGTGGCGTGCGCCTGTCATCCCAGCACTTTGGAAAGCCAAGGTGGGAGGATTCCTTGAGCCCAGGAGGTCAAGGCTGCAATGAGCTATGCTCACACCACAGCACTCCGGCATGGGCCACAGAGGGAGACCCTGTCTCTTAAAAATAAATACATAGATACAATTAAAAGTGGCTTTGTAGTTGGCTAGAGGTCCTGGACTCCTCCAGCAGATCCTCTAGTGATGGGCAGCTGGGTTACTTCTAGTCTTTTCCAAGCGGGTCAGAGTGGCTCTCTGGGGTGGAAATGGTTGAGAGGAACAGGTTCATTCTGGTCTATTCTCTGGGAAGTTCTTTTTTTTTTTTTTTTTTTTTTGAG
>NW_016870786.1:0-630 GCF_001698545.2 Rhinopithecus bieti | reverse complement strand
TATATATAAATTTTTTTTGAATGGAGTCTTGCTATGTCACCAGGCTGGAGTGCAGTGGTGTGATCTTGGCTCACTGCAACCTCCGCCTCCTGAGTTCAAGCGATTCTCCGCCCTCAGTCTCCCGAGTGACTGGGATTACAGGCATGTGCCACCACACCCAGCTAATTTTTGTATTTTTATTAGAGATTGGGTTTCACCGTGTTGGCCAAGATAGTTTCGATCTCCTTACCTCATGATTCGCCTGTCTCGACCTCCCAAGTGTTGGGATTACAGGCGTGAGCCATCATGCCCGGCCCTATATTCTATCTTAGAATATAATTATTTTCATTTCCTCAGAACAAAAACATATTCGGCCTACAAAGTTGTTTTCCTTTATGCTTATGGTTACTAGTAATTTCATTTACATATATTAATTATAAATTTTAGCCATTAGTGACCTCTCTTTTATGGAGAAAACTATAAAGTAGGCAATTGTGAATTGTCTGTCACATACCAACATTCTATAGCAGACTAGAAAATTTTGTGAATATTTCATCTCACAATTTTTAAAAGTGTACAGTTCCTCATAGAATATATGAATTCTATGAGGAAGAATTTTTTATATTTTCTAAAGCAAAAAATTTTCTGCTA
>NW_016870785.1:0-842 GCF_001698545.2 Rhinopithecus bieti | reverse complement strand
ATTATTTTGAGATATGTTCCATCAGTAGCTAGTGTATTGAGAGTTTTAGCATGAAGGTTGTTGAATTTTATCAAATGCCTTTTCTGCATCTATTGAGATAATCATGTGCTTTTTGTTATTGTTTCTGTTTATGTGATGGATTGCGCTTATTGATTAGCATATGTTGAACCAGCCTTGCATCCCAGGGATGAAACTGACTTGATCGTGGTGGATAAGCTTTTTGATGTGCTGCTGGATTCGGTTTGCCAGTATTTTGTCGAGGATTTTCACACTGATGTTCATCAGGGATATTGGCCTAATATTTTCTTTTTTGGTTGTGTCTCTGCCAGGCTTTGGTATCAGGATGATGCTGGCCTCATAAAATGAGTTAGGGAGGAATCCCTCTTTTTCTATTGTTTGGAATCATTTCAGAAGGAATGGTACCAGTTCCTCTTTGTACCTCTTGTAGAATTCGGCTATGAATCTGTCTGGTCCTGGACTTTTTTTGGTTGGAGGCTATTAATTACTGCCTCAATTTCAGAACTTGTTACTGGTCTATTCAGGGATTTGACTTCTCCCTGGTTTAGTCTTGGGAGGGTGTATGCATCCAGGAACTTATCCATTTCTTCTAGATTTTCTAGTTTATTTGCTTAGAGGTGTTTGTAGTATTCTCTGATGGTAGTTTGTATTTCTTTGGGATCAGCAGTGATATCCCCTTTATAATTTTGTTTGCATCTATTTGATTCTTCTCTCTTTTCTTCTTCATTAGTCTGGCTAACAGTCTATCTATTTTGTTGATCTTTTCAAAAAAACTAGCTCCTGGATTCATTGATTTTTTGAAGGATTTTTTGTGTCTCTGTTTC
>NW_016870784.1:0-841 GCF_001698545.2 Rhinopithecus bieti | reverse complement strand
TTTGATGGTTTTTTTTTTTTTTTCATATAGTTTGTTTAAGTTTCTTGTAAATTCTGGATATTAGCCCTTTGTCAGCTGGGTAGATTGCAAAAATTTTCTTCCATTCTGCAGGTTGCTTGTTCACTCTGATAATAGTTTCTTTTGCTGTGCAGAAGTTTTTTAGTTTAATTAGTTCCTATTTATCAATGTTGGCTTTTGTTGCCATTGCTTTTTGTGTTTTAGTCATGAAGTCTTTGCCCATGCCTATATCCTGAATGGTATTGCCTAGGTTTTCTTCTACGGTTTTTATGGTTTTAGGTCTTATGTTTAAATCTTTAATCCATTCTTAAGTTAACTTTGTATAAGGTGTAAGGAAGGGGTTCAGTTTAGTTTTCCACATATGGCTAGCCAGTTTTCCCAACACCATTTATTAAATAGGGAATCCTTTCCCCATTGCTTGTTTTTGTCAGGTTTGTCAAAGATCAGGTGGTTGTAGATGTATGGCATTATTTCTGAGGCCTCTATTCTGTTTCATCGGTCTCTATATCTGTTTTGGTACCAGTACCATGCTGTTTTGGTTACTGTAGACTTCTAGTATAGTTTAAAGTCAGGGAGTGTAATGCCTCCAGTTTTGTTCTTTTTGCTTGGGATTGTCTTGGCTATGTAGGCTCTTTTTTGGTTCCATACACAATTTAAAGTAGTTTTTTCTAATTCTGTGAAGAAAGTCAATGGTAGCTTGATGGGAAAGCATTGAATCTATAAGTTACTTTGGGGAATATGGCCATTTTCATGATATTAATTCTTCCTATCCATGAGCATGGGATGTTTTCTATTTGTTTGTATCCTCTCTTATTTCCTTGAG
>NW_016870783.1:0-694 GCF_001698545.2 Rhinopithecus bieti | reverse complement strand
GAATACTAATATAAATAAATAAATCTATATAGCAAATAGATAATAAAACCACCCAGAAGACAATAAAAAATTAATCCAAATAATTTTTGAACACACTCACTGAACACTGATCAGTGCAAAATATCCTAAGGATAAAAAGAATTACAAAAAAATCTTAAACATTACATAATACATTTATTGTTGATGGTGGGATTTATGTAGCAATTGTGAAACTACTTTTGCATATTATAGTATTCTGCAAATGTGTAAATATTTTGAAACATATTGATGCTGTAAGTAACCAGGGCTCTCAAGGAGATACAAATATGAAATGAAGGAAAAAAGAACCTATATTGTTAAACTGGAATTACAGAAAGTATCAAATCTTCATATGTATACAAATACACACACATATACTTAAAAATATTCATTGCTAGCTCTGTTCACTTAAAAGGGCCTAGAAGCAAAAGGCATTCATGTAGCAATGAACACATCTTGTGCCCAGATCACAGTTTCTGAATGCCATTACCCACCAAAAGGAACCAGGGAGCTCTTTAGGATAATGACTGATTCTGGGACTGAGGCAAGTAAAGCAAAAGGTAATCATAGAACATCTTACTGTGTCAGAAACTATGAAACTACGCTAAAAAAAAAAAAAAAAACACTGTTGGGGTTATGGCAAAGGGTCAGAGAAATAGCTTGATGGGCCTCCCAC
>NW_016870782.1:5723-6828 GCF_001698545.2 Rhinopithecus bieti | reverse complement strand
CTAGGTAGTACCATTCAGGACATAGGCATGGGCAAGGACTTCATGTCTAGTTTTAGTTTCTTAAGGAACCTTTGTGCTGTTCTCTGCAGTGGCTACACTAATTTATATTCCCACCCACAGTGTGTGAGAGTACCCCTTTCTCCATGTCCTCACCAGCATCTATCATTGCCTGTCTTTTTGATAAAAGCCATTTTAACTGGGATGAGACAATATCTCATTGTGGTTTTGATTTGCATTTCTCTGAAGATTAGTGACATTGAGCATTTTTCCATCTACCTATTGGCCATTTGTATGTCTTCTTTTAAGAAATGTCTATTCAGATCTTTTGTCCATTTAAAAATCAGATAATTTGGTTACTTTTCCTATTGAGTTGTTTGAGCTGCTTATATATTCTGGTTATTAATCGCTTGCCAGATGGGTAATTTGTATTTTCTGCCATTCTGTGGGTTGATGCTTCACTTTGTTGATTGTTTCCCTTGCTGTGCAGAAGCTTTTGCCTTTGATATAATCTCATTTCTCTATTGCCTGTGCTTTTGAGGTCTTACATAGAAAATCTTTGCCCAGACCCAAGTCTTGGAGTATAAAGCCAAGATTTCAAGCAAAATTATATGTGTAGTTAAAAAAAATGGTCAAAAGACTTTATGACAAAATGAAGTTCCTTTTAAGCTCCACCTTAGCGGTGACTACAGCCAACAGTTTTCTGTGTATTCTTCTAGAAAATGGCTATCCCGACGCCACATTTATATGAACTCACACTGTGACTTTTATTTATATGAACACGTACTGTGCTTTTCTTTGTAAATGAAAATTCACAAAATAGACACAGGTCTACATATTATCTCTGAGATCTTTTACTTTTCTCAAAATATAAATTTTAGGCCGGGCGTGGTGGCTCAAACCTGTAATCCCAGCACTTTGGGAGGCCGAGACGGGCGGATCACGAGGTCAGGAGATTGAGACCATCCTGGCTAACACGGTGAAACGCCACCTCTACTAAAAAAATACAAAAAACTAGCCGGGCGTGGTGGCGGGTGCCTGTAGTCCCAGCTACTCAGGAGGCTGAGGCAGGAGAATGGCGTAAACCCGGGAGGCAGAGCTTGCAGTG
>NW_016870782.1:0-4429 GCF_001698545.2 Rhinopithecus bieti | reverse complement strand
TATCTATCTATCTATCTATCTATCTATCTATCTATCTATCTATCTATCTATCTCTGTATCTATCTACGTAACTATGTCTCTATCTTCTTTTTTTTTTTTTGAGACGGAGTCTCGCTCTGTCGCCCGGGCTGGAGTGCAGTGGCCAGATCTCAGCTCACTGCAAGCTCCGCCTCCTGGGTTCCCGCCATTCTCCTGCCTCAGCCTCCCGAGTAGCTGGGACTACAGGCGCCCGCCACCTCGCCCGGCTAGTTTTTTGTATTTTTTTTTTTTGTAGAGACGGGGTTTCACCATGTTAGCCAGGATGGTCTCGATCTCCTGACCTCGTGATCCACCCGTCTCGGCCTCCCAAAGTGCTGGAATTACAGGCTTGAGCCACCGTGCCCGGCCAATGTCTCTATCTTCTATTATCTATCTCTACTTATCGATCTACATATTATCTATGTATCTATCTATATCATCTATTTATCATCTATCTATCTATCCATCAATCATCTATCTCTCCATCATCTATCTATGAATCATTCATTTTTGTAAATATATATCCATATACTTCTTACTGTTTTACATGAACTTATGTATATATTTGTAACTTTTCTTCACTCAACAGGGTGCCTTAATGCTATTTTTTTCTGAGTGCTGTATAGTTTATTCAGCTCATTTCTATGTTGAAGAGGACATTAAACATTTTCAATTATAGTAGATATTTCCAATTTGCCTTCCTGAGTGTCTGTGCTGATTTACCTTCTAACCTGCAGTATGTGATGAGACTAGTGATCCCTATTTCCTCCTTTTGTGTAGCTATATAGTGTTCCATTGTGTGGCTGTTTATCTAAACATTTTCTCATTGATGTGTATTTGGCTTGTCTCCAAACTTTTGCTAAACTGGATGTGATGCAGTCAGCATGTGTGCACAGTGACCATTCCTTATATGTATAAGCATCACTGCAGGACAAATTCTCTAAAGTGCAATTGCTGAATCAAAGACCATTTGCACTGTACAATTATTTTTTTTTGAGACACTTTCATTCTTGTTGCCCAGGCTGTAGTGCAATAGTGTGATCTCAGCTCACTGCAATCTCCACCTCCCAGGTTCAAGCAATTCTCCTGCCTCAGCCTCCCGAGTAGCTGGGATTACAGGTGTCCACCACCATGCCTGGGTAATTTTTTTGTAGAGATGGGGTTTCACCATGTTGGCCAGGCTGGTCTCGAACTCCTGACCTCAGGCGATCTGTCTGCCTCAGTCTCCCAAAGTACTGGGATTACAGGCATGAGCCGCTGTACAATATGATTGCAAGTCCTTTACTATTAGCTGAGTTTTATGGCACAAACTTTCCCATAACTTTACTAATAGTACTATTGTATTACTAAATTTTAAATCTGGGCCAATCTTCATATTTCTTCTTTTGATGGACATTTAAAAAAATAACAGTGAGACTGAACATCTCTTGCACGTGCTGATGTTATTTGCTTTCTTTTTATGGAACTGACTTTCTTATTATTTTTCCTCTTTTTCTTTGGACTGTTTAAAAGTATTTAATTTTAAGAATGTGTATTAAGATTGATTTTTTTCTGCCTTGTGTTGCAAAATATTGCCTTTTAACTTTCGGAGGGTACTTTTGATTAATTTCTATGACTTTAAGTTGGTTCACATGTTTCTTTCACAACTGTAAAATCTATCCATTTCCCAGGATTTTGTTTGGGGTGGGTGGGGGCCCCTTTACCAAATGTGAAGTTTTCACTTATTCTCATGTCTTTTTCTGAGCTCTTTGCACTGTTCCATGGGTCTATTTTCTTGTTTCTGCAACAGTGCCACACTGTTTTTATTCCTGCGACGTTGTAACAATTCTTTTAAAAAGTTTATGTCGTTACAGGGAGAAAACATCTCACTTGCAAACAGAGACGCTGATAGTTGTGTCTTTGCTCCCTTGATAAGGATTGGGGCTGGGTGTTTCCTTAGGGACGACCTGGCCCAGCTGCCCTTCCTGACCATGTGCATCAAGGAGAGCCTGCGGTTGCATCCCCCTGTTCCTGCCATCTCCCGCTGCTGCACCCAAGACATTGTGCTCCCAGACGGCCGGGTCATCCCCAAAGGTGCCCACAGCCTCAGGGGGAGGAGCCTCCTGGGTAGGAAGAGGAGCCCCTCAGGCAGGGGCACTTGTCCTGACGGCCCCCTTCTCTCCCACAGGTGTTATCTGCCACATCAGTGTTCTCGGAACCCATCACAACCCAGTTGTGTGGCCGGACCCTGAGGTGCGGGGCCCCCCTCCCTCACTCTGTTTTTGTCCATTCCAAGACTCCTAGAGGAGGGGGCAGGATTTTGATCAGGAGAATCCAACATCGCCTCCCTCCAAGACACACACAACTGTCTCTCTCTTCAAGGGTCGTGGACTGGGAGACCCCACCCAGCAACCCCTCTTGGTCTCACTTCCAGGTCTACGACCCCTTTCGCTTTGACCCAGAGAACATCAAGGAGAGGTCACCTCTGGCTTTTATTCCCTTCTCGGCAGGGCCCAGGTAAGGGCGGCCTGTGTCTGAGGTGGGGACGGGTTGATGGGTGCAGGGGTCTGGGCATGACAGTGGAGAGAAGGGGGACGTTGTAGATGGTCCGAGTTCCAGCTCTCCTTCCCTCACCTCCTCTGGAGTTTATGGGAAAAGGTCCATAGAGTAGGGTTGGGTTGGTCCTAGAAGGGTCTGTGGTGTGCTCAGAGCCTGCTCCCACCCCACCTTGGTCTAGGCTGGGGGCTGGAGCTGGGCTAGGCTTGCAGGATATGCAAGCCCACATGGGGATCCAGGCACAGATACCCCCTTCTCTATCCTCAAACTGACCTGGGCCGGGTTGGGTGTCCCAGGCCAGGTTTTCAGCTTGAGGGGGCCAGGATGGGGCTCCTGGGTGCAGTCAGGGTTTCCACTCCTCTCCCCAAGGAATTGCATCGGGCAGGCGTTCGCGATGGCGGAGATGAAGGTGGTCCTGGCGCTCACGCTGCTGCGCTTCCGCGTCCTGCCGGACCACACCGAACCCCGCAGGAAGCCGGAGCTGGTCCTGCGCGCAGAGGGCGGACTTTGGCTGCGGGTGGAGCCCCTGAACTAAGTTCTGCAGAGACTCACTCTGACCCCATTAAAATGACCCCTGATTCATCAAAAGTGAAGCATAGAATTTACCCTATGACCCTATTCCACAGTCCTGTATTCCATCCTAGATACCTACTCAAAATAATTGAGACAGGTGTTCAAACAAAAAGACGCTTGTGCATGAATGTTCATGGCAGCCCTATTCACAGAGGCCAAACGATGAAAACAACCCCAAGGTGTATATTACCAGATGAAAGGATAAACAAAATGTGGTCCATCCATACAATGGAATATTACACAGCCATAAAAAGGAATGAAGCAGTGATCCCTACTACACTGTGGATGAACCTTGAATACATGATACTGAGTGAAAGACATCAGATGCAAAAGGTCACACAGTGTGTGGTCCTTTTATATGAAATTTCCAGAACAGGCCAATCTGAAGAGATGTATAGCAGATTGGTGGCTTTCAGCAGCTGTGGGGAGGTGGGACTGAGGAGCGACTGCTAATCAGGATGGGGTTTCCTCCTGGGATGGTGAAAATGTTCCGGACCTAGATAGTGACGAAGGTAGCACGACATTGTGAGTGCACTAAACGCTGTTGAATTGGACACTTTAGAATGGTTGAAATGGTGATTTTCATGTGAATTCTACCTAAAATGCTATTGTAGCTCATATATTCTTTTTTCTATCTGGATTATTCACACAGGAATATGTTGTGAGCATCTTTCCATGACGTTAAATCATCTTAGGAAACATTATTTTGTGTTCTTCAAAATGTGTATGTTAAATATTCAAATCAGTCTTAAATGTTTTAAAAGATGTAATTTTAGAAAATAATGTAAAAGGGTTTTGTCTCAGTTTGTAAGATTTCTTTTCATGCACATTAGTGGCTTGAGGTATCACTATCAGTTAGAAATCGAGTTATTCTTCATCAAATGACTTTTGGAGTAGAGATCTTATTTTATACCAATAGATGCACAAATATTCCTGTAAGATACAGGTGTGGTTAGACACTTTTCTAGAACAGGTATGCCCTGCAAACTCCACAGACACTGATTGTTTTGTCCTATTAACAAATAGACCACTGAGAAGGGAGAAGGTGACATTTTAGCTTTCCCAGGTAAAAGTGGTTTTCATCCTCACACCAATTTTATGGAGTGGACGTTAACTCTCTTGCTCAAGGTCACTCAGTGAGTGGCAGAGTGGGAATAAATCTGGTTCATTTGGCATCAGAGATCATGCCTTATCCTACCACAGAAGTGATTTTCAAAGTGACCCTCTGCCCTAGGCACATCAGATCACCTGGGGACCACTCCAGAGTGAGTAGACGAGGCTTTGATAGGGGTGCCTATTTTTT
>NW_016870781.1:0-759 GCF_001698545.2 Rhinopithecus bieti | reverse complement strand
CTTGGCAGCAAGAGCGAAACTCCGTCGCAAAAAAAAAAAAAAGATGGAAGATAGTTTCAGTCTAAGGGACCAGAAGCCTCTTCAGAGGCTCCAAACCCTTTGCTCTGCTCCCACCCCAACCAGTCTCTAAGATGCCTTCCTACCCAAGCCATCTCAGCAAGGTCTAACAAAAACTAACAATATTTTCCCGGCATCTACCATAAAGAGGGCTTTAGTAAATATTTTTTCAGGCTGAGCATGGTGGCTCATGCCTGTAATCCTAGGACTTTGGGAGGCAGACATGGGAGGATTGCTTGAAGGCAGGAGTTTGAGACCAGCCTCGTCAACATAGCGAGAACCCCCACCTTTAAAAAAAAAAAAAAAAAAAAAATTAAGGCCAGGCGTGGTGGCTCAGTTTGGGAAGCCGAGGCAGATGGATCACCTGAGGTCAGGGGTACGAGACCAGCCTGGCCAACATGGTGAAACTCTGTCTCTACTAAAAATACAAAAATTAACTGTGCATGATGGCACATGCCTGTAGTCCCAGCTACTCAAGAGGCTGAAATAGGAGAATCGCTTGAACCCAGGAGGAGGAGGCTGCAGTGAGCTGAGATCATGCCACTGCACTCCATCCTGGGTGAGACAGAGACTCTATCTCAAAAAAACACACACAAAAAAAACAACAACAAATTAAAAACAATTTTTTTTTTTTTTTTAAATAAAGGCCAGGCACAGTGGCTCACACCTGTAATCTCAGCACTTTGGGAGGCCGAGGCGGGC
>NW_016870780.1:0-306 GCF_001698545.2 Rhinopithecus bieti | reverse complement strand
CTAGTTTATTTACATAGAGGTGTTTATAGTATTCTCTGATGGTAGTTTGTATTTCTGTGGGGTCTGTGATGATATCCTCTTTATCATTTTTTATTGCATCTATTTGATTCTTCTCTCTTATCTTCTTTATTTGTCTTGCTAGCAGTCTATCAATTTTGTTGATCTTTTCGAAAACAACTGCTGGATTCATTTGAATTTTTGAAGGGTTTTTTGTGTCTCTGTCTCCTTCAGTTCTGCTCTGATCTTAGTTATTTCTTGCCTCTGGTAGTTTTTGAATGTTTTTGCTCTTGCTTCTCTAGTTCTTTT
>NW_016870779.1:0-1591 GCF_001698545.2 Rhinopithecus bieti | reverse complement strand
AATTTTTGTGTAATTTAAGAAAAAGCACTTTCCCTGTATTCTTGCCTATGCATTTTCCTTCAGAAAGTTGAGATTTCAAGGGAGAAGAAATTGTATATTTAATTTTCTGTGCAAATAAAATATAGTGTATCAATTTTGCTTTAAAATTGTTTTAAATTGCTCTAATAAGACTTCTTGAAACATTGAATTCAATCTCAGCATAATCTACTTTAGGAAATGCTAAGCAAATGTTATTAATCACTCAGTATATTATGTCATGTGTCTTCAAGCATGTTTCTATTTTATTTAAAATGTTTGGAATAAAATTGCATTGTGAGCTGATTCAAGACTTGGGGGAAAGCATTAGTTTCTCAAAAATATTATGAGTCAAATTTAAATACGTATTAATATAAATATACTTTTGCTGGCATTGAGTGAAATGCAGAGTCATTGCTTTCCTATATTTATTGAGATGACAACCAGGCCAGCTGTAAGTTTTGATTACATATTCAGAATAAAGTTATTTGATAATTAATACTAGATTAATTTACTCATCAAGATGAAATGGGAATGTTTAGTCTTAATGAGATAATATTGTTTTGTCTTGATTTAAGTAGGACTTTTCTCAGTATTATGGGAAATCTCATAATGGGACACACAGATATAATGGGAAATGGGAATTACCTGATCTTACTTCCTGTGGAGATGAGAACAGAGAACAGAAGATAACAATGTTCCATGAATGACAATGAAATCAAAGAAGAGGAAGGTAATGAGTTAAGTAGGGGAGTCAGAGGCAAAAGTGAATCTGAAAATGAGGTCAATGGATCAGTAATACAACAGCAAGGATGACGTGAAGCATAAACTGTGATGCAACCATGAGATCAGAAGAATGATGGAAAATCCTAGCATATAAGAGAAAAATAGAGTTTTAGGAATTTAAGAGACTGTTGAGTATATATCTAAGATGGGCTACATTGGTCTTTATTAAGCTGTGAGAATGAATCAGATGTATTTACAGGTTATGGCATAGGAAAAGGCAAAAACAACTCTTCTACCATTAAGATTCACTGACACCAATTGTGATTAGGCACACTGACAAATTGCCATTTTTTAACAGTAACTCTCTATATATCTTGCACACAGTACAGCCTAAAAGTTTTGAAAATTTTATATTCCAGGGAATACTTTCAATTATAGATTGACCCTAATGAAGGATAAATACTGTAGCATAACTGCAGGTTGGGGGGCAAAGTCTAAGGTCAATTCTACATGGTTCTTTAAACAGTTCCTAAAGAGATGAAATCCTTGTTCAATAACTAAGCTGCTTATCAATGCGCTGTTGAAGGCTTTCCTACATTTCTTCCCTAACTTTCCCATCGCCTCACTTGTGCTTCCACAACCACCTCCCAAATAAACACAAATCTTTGAGTTCCTGTATGTTTTAGGAATATTTAAGCGATGTACTGACAAATAAAATACAAAGTAAGAATGTCAGAACTAATTAAATTTTTATTAATTCCAGTATTTAATATAATTATTACTTTAAGATAGTGATTGGCTTTGACCATTTTACCTTTAGAAGATGAATTCAGATCACTTGCTTTGATCT
>NW_016870778.1:0-1353 GCF_001698545.2 Rhinopithecus bieti | reverse complement strand
TAAAAAAAAAAAAAAAAAAAAAAAAAAAAAAATACAAAATTTAGCCCAGAGCAGTGGCACACACCTGGAATCCCAGTTACTTGGGAGGCTGAGGCACGAGAATCACTTGAACTTGGGAGGTGGAGGTTGCAGTGAACTGAGATTGTACCACTGCACTCCAGCCAGGACAATGGTGTAAGACCCTGTCTCAAAAAAAAAAAAAAAATTTACTCTCATCTCTTTCTCCCATTCCTCCCTTCTCTCATCTCCAGAAATAAACACTATCATTAACTTGGTGTGTATTCTTCCATGTATAATTTTGCTACATATATTCGTATCTATAAACAATATATAACATCGTTTTATGTCATTTTTTAATTTTACAAACTGGTCTTTTACTATGATATCCTTTTGGATCTTATTTTATAAACGTAGTACAATGTATCCGAGACTTGTTTGTGTTGATATATATAGATCTGATTAGTTTGTTTTGACTTCTACATGATTTTCTATTTTATAGATACTTACATGCCCTGTGATTGCCAATATGGTGAGATGTATTTTCACTATTTGTTTTGTGTATTTCTACTTATGCTGTTGGTTTCTTAGCCCTTTTTTGGAAAAGCGAGGATATCTTGTTTTCTTTATTCCCTCTATTTTCCCCTAACTATTTAAGAAGTTATAGATTTTTTTTTTTTTTCTTATCTTAAATTTTAGAATGGGCTTGGTGGCTCACGCCTCTAACCCAACACTTTGGGAGGCGGAGGTGGGCAGATGGTTTAAGCCCAGGAGTTTGAGACCAGTGTGAGCAACATGACAACACCCCATCTCTACAAAAAAATACAAAAATTAGCTGGGCGTGGTGGTGCACACTTGTAGTCCCAGCTACTCAGGAAGCTGAGGCAGGAGGATGTCTTAAGCCTTACAGGCTGCAGTGAGCCAAAATCTCACCACTGCACTCCAACCTGGGCAATAGAGAGCAAGATCCTGTCTCTAAATAAATAAATAAATAAATAATAACACAAATTTAAAAATAAAAATTATCTTAAAATTTTAACATGCATTAATTATAAAGAAAATATTAGGATATTAGAATGTTTTAGTTCTGCAGCTGGGTGTGGTGGCTCATGACTGTAATACCATCACTTTGGGAGGCTGAGGCAGGTGGATCATTTGAGGTCAGGAGTTCAAGACCAGCCTGATCAACATGGTGAAAGCCTGTCTCTACTAAAAACACAAAAAATTAGCCAGGCATGGTGGTGGGTGCCTGTAATCACAGCTACTCGGGAGGTTGAGGCAGGAGAACCACTTGAACCCAGGAGGTGGAGGTTTGCAGTGAGCCTAGATTGCACCACTGTACTCCAGCCTGGGTGA
>NW_016870777.1:0-221 GCF_001698545.2 Rhinopithecus bieti | reverse complement strand
GTGTGTGTGTGTGTGTGTGTGTGTGTGTGTGTGTGTGTGTGTGTGTGTGTGTGTGTGTGTGTGTGTGTGTGTGTGTGTGTGTGTGTGTGTGTGTGTTGTGTGTGTGTGTGTGTGTGTGTGTGTGTGTGTGTGTGTGTGTGTGTATGTGTGTGTGTATGTGTGTGTGTGTGTGTGTATATGTGTGTGTGTGTACGTGTGTGTGTGTGTACGTGTGTGTGTGT
>NW_016870776.1:0-248 GCF_001698545.2 Rhinopithecus bieti | reverse complement strand
CCACTGCTCTCTTCAAAGCTGTCAGACAGGGGCAATTACCTCTGCCAATATTTCTGCTGCTTTTCGTTTAGCTATGCTCTGTGCCCAGAGGAGAAGTCTACAGAGTCAGGCCGGCCTTCTTGAGCTGTGGTGGGCTCCACCCAATTTGAGCTTCCTGGCGGCTTTGTTTACCTACTTAAGCCTCGCAATGGTGGGCCCCCCTCCCCCAGCCTCGCTGCCACCTTGCAGTTAGATCTCAGACTGCTGTG
>NW_016870775.1:0-323 GCF_001698545.2 Rhinopithecus bieti | reverse complement strand
TCCTTCCCTCCCTCCTTCCATCTTCCCTCCCTCCCTTCCTTCCTCCCTCCCTCCCTTCCATTCTTCTTTCCTCCCTCCCTCCCTCCCCGCTCCTCCTTCCTTCTGTCCTTCATCTCATTCTGTTGCCCAGGCTGGAGTGTAGTGGCACAATCATAGCTCACTGTCACCTTGAACTCCTGGGCTCAATGGCTCCTTCTCACCTCAGCCTCTCAAGGACCTGGGACTACAGGTGCACACCACCACACACAGCTAATTAATTTTTTTTTTTTTTTTGTAGAGATGGGGGTCTTGCTATGTTGCCCAGGCTGGTGTTCAACTCCTAG
>NW_016870774.1:0-248 GCF_001698545.2 Rhinopithecus bieti | reverse complement strand
AGAAAGATGGGTTTTGGAGTTGAAGATTTCAGAGAGCAGATGTAGAAACTGAGATTTTGGCAGCTTCTCTCAGAAACTAATGAGCTTTGGGGAAACCCAGCTGATGCAGAGTTTGGTAGATTACTATACAAGCTACAGGGTGTCTAACACCTGTAGTGAACCAACTTCAAGATGGAACATGGAAACTGACCAGAGGTAGCCTTATAATTACTTATAATATTATTCAGTATATCTAAACTTTACCTTCC
>NW_016870773.1:0-248 GCF_001698545.2 Rhinopithecus bieti | reverse complement strand
GCTGTTCCTCGGAAAGCTTCTAGTTTTTATCTGAGAATATTTCCTTTATCACCATAGGCCTCAAAGCAATCCCAGATATCCCTTTGCAGATCACACGAAAACAGTGTTGGCAAACTTCTCCATGAAAAGAAAAGTATAACTCAGTGAGATGAATTGATACATCACAAAGAACTTTCTCAGAAAGCTTCTTTCTGGTTTTTATCTGATGATATTTCCTTTGTCACCATAGGCTTCAATGAGATCCAAAA
>NW_016870772.1:0-1353 GCF_001698545.2 Rhinopithecus bieti | reverse complement strand
AACCCCAACCTATAGAAATCACCATTCTACTCTCTTTGATAAATTTGGCTTGAAAATTCACATGTAAGTAAGATAATGTTTGCCTTTGTTGTTTTATAGCCAGCTTTACATGTAAAATCACATATATTAATCATGTAAAAGTGATGTTTGATACACATATATATTGCCAAATGTTTGCCACAACCAATTAATTAATATGTTCATTACTTCACAGGGTTATACTTTTTCATGTTGAGAGTATTTAAGATCTACTGTCTTAGCATTTTTCAGTTTATAATTCATTATTATTAACTGTCGTCATCATGCTATACAATAGATCTTCAGAACTTATATAGCCTCTCTAACTGAAACTTCATAACAGTTTACCACCTCTTTTCATTTCCCCTCTTCTTCCAGCACCTAGCAACCATGATTCTACTGTAAGTTTCTATAAGCTTGACTTTATTAGATTTCATATATAAATGAGGTCATGCTGTGTTTGTCTATCTTTGAGTGGTTTATTTCATTTACCATAATTTCCTTAGGTTCATCCACTGTATATGTATACCATATTTTCTTTATCCATTCATCCATTGATGGACATTTAAGTCAATTTCATATCTTGACTATTGTGAATAATGCTGCAATAGGCATGGATGTCTCTTCAGAATACTGATTACATTTCCTTTGGATATATACCCAGAGATGTGATTGCTAGTCATATAATAGTTCAAATTTTAATTATTGAGGAAATTTCATGCTGTTTTACACAATGGCTTTACCAATTTACACTACCACCAACAGTATATAAAGGCTCCTTTTTCTCCACATCTTCACTAACACTTATCTCTCCTATTTTTGATAGCCATTCTTATAAGTGTGACATGATATCTCATTATCATTTTGATTTGCCTTTTCTGATAGTATATTTACTACCTCACATGGTTATTTTTATGTTTAGAACACTTAAAATATACTCTTATCATTTTTCCAGTATATAATACAATATTATTAACTATAGTCACTATACTATAGAGTAGAACTCCAGAACTTATTTATTCTGTCTAACTAAAACTTTGTACCTGCTGACCAACATCTCCCCATTTCCCCTCTAATGATATTAAACACCTTTTATATGTCTGTTGACTATCTGTGTCTTCTTTTGAAAAAATGTCTATTAAGGCTTTTAGCCCATTTATTAATCAAGATATTTCGTTTGATTTTTTTGGCTTTGGGTTGTTTGAATTCATCATATATTTTGAAGATTAACCCCTTATCACATATATGGTATGCCAATACATTCTCCCATTTAATAGTAGACTGTCTTTTGAGGCTGTTGATTCTTTCATTTGTGCAAAAGCTTTTTTTTTTTTT
>NW_016870770.1:0-1620 GCF_001698545.2 Rhinopithecus bieti | reverse complement strand
TTTGAGGGCTCCCTAGTACCCCAGGAGTGGCTTAGGGAGTTTTCTATGAGCAAGCGAGAAGAACAACATGTGGCCTCACAATACTGAAATCATAAAGTTCATGTCTGAGATGGAAATCTGTGACATTCGAGTAAGGACTCTGAGATATATCCCTGCCCACCAGTGCCAGTAATTCATGGTCACTAAAAGCTGGTATCCCTCTTTGCCCACATTCATTTCCAAATGTTCCCCTGGAAGGGCAGTACTGTCCTCTGGTGAGATCCGAACTTAGTGTATTGGTTCATGCCTCATTCAGTCATTCACCTAATTATTCATGCAGGCGATGGTTAAGGTCATTCCTGCCTGTCATGGCTGTGAATTTGGAAAGAAGATTGGTCTGCTTCTAATATGCCAGCACTGTGCTTGGGGCTGGCTCAAGAGAGTTACTACTTTTAGTTCTCAGAAAAATCCTGAACTGGCCAGGCGCAGTGGCTCACGCCTGTAATTGCAGCACTTTGGGAGGCCGAGGTGGGCAGATCACAAGATCAGGAGTTTGAGACCAGCCTGGCCAATATGGTGAAACCCTGTCTCTACTAAATACAAAAATTAGCCGGGTGTGGTGGCATACACCTGTAGTCCCAGCTACTTGGGAGGCTGAGGCAAAAGAATCACTTGAATCTGGGAGGCAGAGGTTGCAGTGAGCTGAGATTGTGCCACTGTGCTCCAGCCTGGGCACCAGAGTGAGACTCCATGTCAAAAAAAAAAAAAAAAAAAAAAAATCCTAAGCTAGGTGCTGTTGGAAGAGCAGATAATTGCCTGGGTTTCAGAGGAAGTCTGCCTGGTCTGCATTTTATAAACAGGGAAACTGAGGCTCTGTAACTTGCCCAAGGTCAGCCTGCTGGTTAAGAGGCAGAGCTGGGATTCAGACCCATTTTCACAGTTCCACATTGCCTTGGGGAAGCAAGACACACCCACGGAGAGAGTTAAATAACAACACAAGTTACATAACCCAGACAATAGTGCAGGGGATGTCACCAGGCAGTGTCTGATGAAATGCTAGGTGGCATCGAAAAACTAGTTGTCAGGGGAGTGCAGAAGGTAGAATTCTCAGAGGGATGGGGCTAGGTCAAGATTTGGTAGAAGACATGGGGGTCGTGCCAGATCCTGAAGGATAGATAGGGTCTGATGGGCAGAAAAGCAACAGAGTAGTCCCAATTTAGTTTCTCAAAACACATAGATGGGAGTTGGGCATGGTGGCTCATGCCTGTAATCCTAGCGACTCTGGAGGCTGAGGCAAAAGGATCACTTGAGACCAATAGTTAGAGACCACCTGGGCAACATAGCTAGACCCCATCTCCACAAAAAAATTAAATTAGCCAGGCATGGAGGTGTGTGCCTGCAGTTCTAGCTACTTGGGAGGTTGAGGCAGGAGGCTTGTTTGAGCCTAGAAGTTCAAAGCTGCAGTGAGCTGTGACCATGCCACTGTGCTGCAGCTGGGGTGATAGAGACCCCGACTCTTAAAAAAAAAAAAAAGAAAAGAAACACAAATGGGATTTGAGCATCTTTCTTTCTTATGAACTACTGTTTTCACACTCTTGGGTCTCAACATCAAAATTTAAATTATTTAAATTTAAATATTTT
>NW_016870769.1:0-760 GCF_001698545.2 Rhinopithecus bieti | reverse complement strand
CAGGCATGAGCCACCATGCCCGGCCCTATTCATATCTTTCTATTCTTATCTATGTCTACCTATACCAACATCTATATCTGTGTTATATTTTATGTATATTATATATCAGTATATTTTCTAACTTCACATATAGATTATATATCCATGCCTGTCAAGATAGTGTTCTCCCAAATTGTAATAGATTTAATTAGTTTTTTGTTGTTGTTGATCAGTAGGTTGCACTGGTAATATATGAGAACAGGCAGTCAACAATTTTGGTGGTTTCGATGAGATCCAATAATAAAGTCTTTGCCATCACTCAGAAACAGATTACTCCCCTCAAGAACTTGGACTGCAGTGTTGAGGTTACTCTCAAACAATAGATCTGAACTCTGATTTCTTTACATTAATTTCCCAATTACTGAGCATGTTTTGTTTCTGTTTTTATACTTTAAGTTCTCAGGTACATGTGCACAATGTGCAGGTTTGTTACATATGTATACATGTGCCGTGTTGGTGTGCTACACCCATTAACTCGTCATTTACATTAGGTATATCTCCTAATGCTATCCCTGCCCCCTACCCCCACCCCACGACAGCCCCAGTGTGTAATGTTCCCCTTCTTATGTCCAAGTGTTCTCATTGTTCAATTCCCACCTACAAGTAAAAACATGCGGTGTTTGGTTTCTTGTCCTTGCCATAGTTTGCGGAGAATGATGGTTTCTAGCTGCATCCACGTCACTACAAAGGACACAAACTCATCCTTTTTTATGGCTGTGTA
>NW_016870768.1:0-15231 GCF_001698545.2 Rhinopithecus bieti | reverse complement strand
AATTATATAGAATAACTTTCAAAAATTAAAAGAAAATGATTAATTGATGCCCAATTAATCAACAAAACAGTGAAACATGGTGTATATTCATAGTCTATATCTATATATCTACCTGCTGGTTAATTGTAGTTTAGTTTTTCCATTTCCATGTTTGTTGGGTTTTGATGGCTTTTCACAACCACAGCTTGTCCCAATTAGCTTTATTGTAATTTTATATAAAATTAAATGATTGTTGCAAGCCTAGTTAAAACCTTTTAACCTGATCACTTTGTCCTTTGAGCATGGAGTCAGACCTTTTAAAAGGAACCATGCTTTTGGCAACTGCCTGTTGTTAAAATCAATCCTGAGTTTTAATATTTGTAAGCTTCATAACTATCAAAAAATAAAACTTATTGCATAAAATCTACCATGAGAAAATACAAATTTAGACTAAGACCTCACAAGCAATCACAACAGACAATAATTGACAGTCTTGGTTTAATTAAAGAGTTTCTGCACAGCAAAGAAAACTATCAAGAGAGTAAGTGGACAACCTACAGAATAAGAGAAACTATTTGCAATCTATGAATCCAGTAAAGGTATGCTATCTGGAATCTATAAGGATGTAAGAAACATAAGCAATTTAACAAGGAAAAAACAAATGACCCCATTAACTAGTGGGCCAAGGACATAAACAGACATTTCTCAAAAGAAGACATATGTGCAGCCAATAAACATGAAAAAAAATACTTTACATCTCGAGTCATCAGAGAAGTGCAAATTAAAACTACAAGGAGATACCACCTCACATAAGTTAGAATGGCTACTACTTAAAATTTAACTTTTTAATAAAAAATGCATATTTGGTTACAGTGCTGTTGAAGATTGATTCCTGTCCATAGCTGTGGCCTTTTTCTCCAAAGGAGGTGGAGTCAAGTTCTTATGATCTGGGGATGGGAGTGAGGGGGACATGTGCCTAGAAGAGACTGAGCTGTGGCAGGGCACATTGGCTCATGCCTGTAATCCCAGCACTTTGGGAAGCCAAAGCAGGTGGATCACCTGAGGTCAGGAGTTCGAGATCACCCTGGCCAACATGGTGAAACCTTGTCTCTACTAAAAATACAAAATTTAGCTGGGCATGGTGGAAGGTACCTGTAACCTCAGCTACTCAGGAGGCTGAGGAAGGAGAACTGCTGCAACCCAGAAGGCAGAGTTTACGGTGAGCCAAGATCACATCATTGTCACTCTAGCCTGGAGGGACAATAGTGAGACTCTGTCTTTAAAAAAAAACAAAACAAAAACTGAGCTGTTAGATGTGGGACTTTACTAATATGTTTAGGGGACATGTAGGAAAGTTAGCTTCAATGGATTAGGTAATATCTTCTCACAATATATAGGTTTTACTTATTTGTGTTACCAATAATATTTAAATATTTTATAACAACATGACTAAGAAATTTTATATTTCAACAAAATGCACAATAAACAAATTAGACACAGTAATTGTGACATATTTCTGTTATTAAAAATGACAGCAACAGCCCTTTCCCCTAACTCTCCAATGGAATACTTATAATTGGTCTTACTGGATAGTTGGTAATGAATCAGACACAATTACAGTAGACATTCTCACTCAACCTGAGTAATCAAGACAATATTCCATATCTGTCATTCTAAGTCAAGGATTGGGAAACTTATTTTTTATCACAAGCCAATGCCATCTTAAACTATAATTAAATGATATAATTCAAAGCACTTTTTTTTTTCTGTGAACCTGATGGAATTTTGTTTCCTTGAGACAGAGGAATTTAAACATGTACCACACGCTTTAAAGGGATTAACGGTAGTAACACAAAATTTTAGTTGTTTTTAGTGAAACCTTTTATATGATTTAGTTATTAAAATGTCTCCCGCTTTCTCTTATTGAAGTAGACATTTCAGTAAAAGTAATATAGTGATTGAATTTGAACATTTGCAATGGATGAATATTTTACTTTATGAGAGAAAAAATGACAGGAAACAAATTGAGAATTTAACTATAGGAATGTGCTAAATTTGATTTCTTGTATTCAGTTGTCTCGGGAGATTGCAGGCAGCTTTCACCAGGAATACTAAGACTATTATGCAGATTGAAAAGCTCTACTACTACATGGTCATTCATATTTACTTTCACAGAGTGACAGTCGAAATGTTCTGTGGGTCAAGTTTGATGTTTAAAACATTTATGAAGATTATGTTACATTTTTTAAAAGGCCATGCAAAGCTTTTGGTATTTCAGCTGGGGATATTTCTAGAAAAGGAAATAACTGATATGAAAGACCTTTCTGCCGGTTCTAATGGCAAGCCTATTATTTCTTTAAATGTATTCTCATTTAACTGTAATTCACGGGGCACAGTTAACAATTTTACTGGGGATGAAAATCAGATAACTATGGTGAAGAGACTATGAGGAAAAAAAGTGTGATGGAAAATACTTTGGCTAGGTTTCCACAACACCGTAGAATCACATCAATTTATGTGTTTGGCTTGTAATAAAGTCAAGAAACTTTTGGTGGCAAATTGCTTGCATTAAGAATGGCTGGGCATGGTGACTCACATCTCTAATCCCAGCACTTTGGGAGGCCAAGGCAGGAGGATCACGTGAGGCCAGGCGTTTGAGACTAGTTTAGGCAACACAGTGAGACCCCATCTCTACAAAATAAAGAAAAAAATTAGCTGGACATGGTGCTGTGTGCCTGTACTCTCAGCTACTTTCAAGGCTGAGGCAGGAGGATCACATGAGCTCAAGAGTTTGAGGCTGCAGTGAGCCATGGCCTCACCACTTTACTCCAGCCTCAGCAACAGAGAGAGACTCTGTCTCTTAAAAGAAAAAAAAAAATAGGTAGCTAATATGCAGTGTCTGTGTTTTCTCAGGGTGTGAACAATCATTTTAATTGCATTTCATGAGGAGAGCTACATTTCCCTTACTTGCAAAGCATTTGGGGCCAGCACCAAGTTGAAATATTGAGATCTTTATGGATGTCGTTAAGATTGGCTTCTTCTTTGCAGGTTTCATTCGTCATTGACCTTGGGATTGAGAAGTGCCCTCAAATGTATGTGGGGAGTTTTAGTTGTTAACTAAATTTTCCATTCTGCTTCGGTTGTTACCACTTGGGTGGAATTGGTTGTATCTGCCCTGAATCTAATCTGAGTCTTACTTGTTTTAAGGGAGTGTCAATCAAGGCCCCAGAGAGAATTCAACCAAAAAAAAATGGTGTCGAGAAACCCAAATAGCCACAATGAATCCACTTCACTTTAATGCTTGGAAAACTGAGAAGGGTTTGCCATGTTGCCCTTTTAATTTCCATACGAGCTTCTTCTAAGATAAGCAAATGTATAGCAATATTCTCATTTGGAAGAGTGTCTTCCCTTGGGATTTGGATTTGAAAATTAGATAAAAGGACAAATTACCTCTCATATTCTCATGTCATACACAGAAGATTTTCTTACTAAACCATGTGTTGAAATACTCAATAGCAATATTCCAAAAAAATCCATATACAGATGAAAGAAACAGTCATGAAAGATACTGCGGCTTTATCCGACATGACCTAAAACCAAGACAGAAAACTGGTTGCTTCTGTTCCTGGGTATGTCAGACAAAACACAATGTCCAAGTTAGCGGAGGTTCAGGTTGTTTTGCCATTTTCTGAAGTGGGTCAGCTCTCTTAATAGGTCTGCAGTCATCTGAATGGAAAGTACACTCAATTTGTTTTGGTAGACCTTGAAATTGAACAACCAATTTGGTCTAGCCATTAAATCAGCCTCAATTTGGGCTGGGCATTAAGACAAACTTCAACCAGTTTGAATGATTGTTTTTTGTTTTTTAAACTTTCCAACTCCCTGTTTGGCATTATTTAGAAAAAGTTTGATTTCGTGACGATTGAGAGAAGAAAGAAAGCACACCACAGCTTTTTCTAGGAAACTGAAACATGAAAAATTCCATAAAGAATTTAATTTAAAAATTCTGATCTCCACTTGGACCTAATGGGATCTTCCAACCTGAAAAAGCATTCCTTCCTCCCATTTTATTCTTACATAAATCTCAAATTGAGAGTATATGAAACTTTTTCTGTAGGTTCTCTGGGCCTTAAACAATGAAGTCATTTATTTAAACTAATTCTTTTTGTTAAGCAGGGTGGTAATACTGTGTGCTTAGTTGCTGCATTTATTACTTATTAAGCACTAAGACTTAATTATGCCTTGTACTGAACACAAAGAAATGCGTTGTCTGTCTCAGTTTCATTCTGCAGACAAAACAGGCAACATGAGAAATTGAACACCCTAAAAACTCTTCATCCTCCCTCAAGCATCGCATTTATAGGCAGGTTTGCTTGGTGCCATAAGTTCCAAGTAAAGGGTCTATGTCACCACAGTTCAAGACAGTAGAGTTAAAGATTGTGTATCAAAAATATTTTAAAAAGTTGACTGGGGAGTTGGGTAATTTTTTTTTCACCAAAATATAAAAGTTGAGTGAAAAATAAATAAATAAAAATGAACATAAAAAATATTTTAAAATTGTACAGCACTAAAACAAAAGCAACATAGATTTGGAATCATCAAATTGCTTTTTTGAGCAGGATCTCACTCTGTTGCCCAGGCTGGAGTGCCATGGCATGATCTCAACACACTGCAACCTCCGTCCCCTGGCCTCAAGGCATCGTCCCACCTCAGCCTCCCAAGTTGCTGGGAGCATAGGCATGCACCACCACTCCCAGTTATTTCTTTGTGTTTTTTGTAGAGATGGAATTTCACCATGTTGCCCAAGCTTGACTCAAATTCCTGGCCTCAAGTGATCTGCCCAGCTCAACCTCTCAAAGTGCTGGGATTACAGGCACAAGCCACCATTCTTGGCCTTGAATAATAAAATTTTAAAGTGAGCAGTTGCCCTGGAATCTTACTTAAACTTTCTGCCTGTTGAAGAGATTTGGAGTCATAAAACTTTTAAGTTAACAGTTGCACTGCAATCTTACCTGAACTCTCTTCCTGCTGATCTGTAGCAGGAGGATGCAGACAAATTGTTTCAGAGGCTAAGGATAAAGAGTGCAGGAGAACCTTGTAAAGCGAACCTGGTTCGTTCAAATGAACAGCTTTTCATTGATCACAATCAACCTTTGAAGTGAGGAGGTAGTGCTGACCAAAGCACTACAGCATGATTTTCACCTTGGGGAGAATCCCATGGTCATGACTAACCTGTGGCCAGAGAGTCATTTCGTACCGTTTCTGCTGATTATTCATACAAAGGCAGAATAAGGGAGAACAAGTCTGGTCAAAATTAATTGCTTTTTCTGGAGGTGTTTGTTGCAACGTGTACAGGTAATAGGTTTCCTCCTTTGAGGCCCAAAGAATCAAATCCTAGCCACATAAAGCCTCTTTGCTATGATCCTCATTGATAGGAAACAGCATGGAGTGCAGTCTCTCTCTACATTCCTTTTTATCGCCTGCTCAGAAATCCACAGGATTGGACAGGACAGGAATTATTGTTGTTTTTATTACATTAGGAATTTAGTAGTCAGGCATTGCTTCCAGAAGCTCCACAACAGGCGCACCTGAGTTAGGCCTGAAATCAAGGTTTTCTGATTCTAAGCCTAATTTCGTTTTCTTTCTTCCTTTCATTCATTCTTTCTCTCTCTTTCTTCCTTTCTTTTTTCTCTTTCCAGTTTTTCTGCCATTTCCTTCCTTCCTTCCTTCCTTCCTTCCTTCCTTCCTTCCTTCCTTCCTTCCTGCCTGCCTGCCTGCCTGCCTTCCTTCCTTCCTTTCTTCCTTCCCTCCCTCCCTCCTTCTCTCTCTCTTTCTTTTTTCATCTTTTTCTTTTTCTTTCTTGTTTCTTTCTTCCTTTCTGTCTCTCTCTCTCTCTCTTTCTTTTCTCTTTTTCTCTTTTCTGACAGGGTCTTGCTCTGTCACTCAGGCTGGAGTGCAGTGGTGCAATCATAGCTGACTGCAGCTTTGACTTCCTGGGCTCAAGCCATCCTCCCACCTCAGCCTCCCTAGTAGCTGGGACTACAGGCACTCACCACCACACCCGGCTAATTTTCTTTTTTTCCTTTGAGACAGAGTTTCGCTCCTGTTGCCCAGGCTGGAGTGCAATGGCACAATCTCAGCTCACTGCAACCTCCGCCTCCTGGGTTCAAGCGATTCTCCTGCCTCAGCCTCCCGAGTAACTGGGACTACAGGCAACTGCCACCATGCCCAGCTAATTTTTGTATTGTTAGTAGAGACAGGGTTTCACCATGTTGGTAGGCTGGTCTTAAACTCCTGACCTCAGGTGATCCATCCACCTCAGCCTCCCAAAGTGCTGGGATTACAGGCGTGAGCCACCGTGTCCGGCCTATGCCTGGCTAATTTTCTGTTAAAATTTATTTTTTGTAGAGCCGGAGTCTCCCTATGTTGCCCAGGCTGGTCTTGAACTCCTGAGCTCAAGTGATCCTCCCACTTCAACTTTTCAAAATACTGGGATCATAAGCTTGAGCCCTGCACCCCACTAAGCCCAATTTCTGTTCAACATATGTCTCTTTGGTTGTAGTAAAACTCTTTAAATATGTTACTTAAAGAAATCTGACTGCTGCAATTTTTTTTCTAGTGGGTTAGTGTTTAAGAATCATAGCCAAAAAGATTATTATCCTTAATGGTAGGACTTTGAAAACTATGGTCCCTGGACCAAATCCACCCCAAACCTGTATTCTTATGGACTGCAAGCTATGAATGGAGTTTACATTTTACATGTTGAAAGCAAATAAGAGAACTTTCTTGGCACATGAATAGTATATAAAATTTACATTCCAGTGTACATCCATTAAAACACAGTCATGCCCAATCCTTCACATAGCGTCTGTGACTGTTTTCATGCTATAGTGGCAGAATTGAGTAGTTGCAACAGAGATGGTTGTCTTTCCTGCAAAGTCTATTCTCTATCCAGGCCTTTATGGAAAATGTTAGCAAACTCTTGGTTGAGAGAAATGCCCCTGGAGTGTGAAGAGTGAAATCTTTGGGTCTGATCTGCAAAGAGAGAGCTCAGATAAAGCCTATGCCCTCAGAAGAAAAACAAAGATTCTAAAGACTGGAACTTCTAATATTTAGTTTAAAGTCTCCATCACCCCTCCTTCATGGCCTACACCTTCCATGGTTTTGTCAGAGTGCCCCATAGGCGGTCTGAAGTCACTCAGGTAGGGTTTGCAGATGGAAACCTGACACGTTCTTGCTATTTGTAGTAGGATGGAGCCATGGGGACAGGTTCATCCCTAACCCCAAATGAGGACTGGACAAAGGGTGGATGTCTCCTGGAGTCCCCTGGAGACTCCAGGGATAGTGATGAGAAACCAAAGCAAGACATGAGGTGGGCCCTTCCTCCTTCAACATGTGCCTATTAAAAGGAGACTTCAAACTACAACGGGATTTAGAAAAACATTGTGGCTGACACCTGGGCTACTTTCTGTAGTTAAAAAAGACAGAGTGCTTTAGGTACATGAATTACATGATTCCATTTATCACCCAGCAACCTTTCAATTATTAACTTTAATTTGACCTATTCTCTTTGCTACTAAATGTTGAGAACATCTTAGCCTAAATCACTATCTAAAGCTATGTTAGGATACAGGAGGGAGAGAGGAAAATAAAATGTTGATGAAAAGTACCAAATGGATTGCGAAGATAATCTTATTTCACATAAAATAATTAAATGAATGTTGTTTTCTTTTAATTGCTCCACACTTAAAACCAAACATGCCGAGGTTAGTACTTTACAACATCTAATTGAGTTTTCCTAGTTCCTTTTATTATGAGACTAGGTTCTATGTAAAGCTGTTGACTTCAATGCAATTATTACATTGTTAGACAAACTTATATCATTAACGAATTTCAGCAATAATGTTTATCTAGGCTACTTTTCTAGACTTTTCCCCTTATTGTTGAATTCCACCAGGTATAGTAATAACCTCAGTGTCAGTTGCTGTACTTACACAGGTCAGTAGTCAATTCGTCTTTTAAATTGTAAACAACTATTTGAAAGCTATATTGTAGCTATAACTTTAAGAAAATAAAGTCTAAAATTAATTTTATTTTGCCTAATCATCAATTAAATCACTTGCGAAGTATTTTAAAAGGACATTAACAATAGATTTATGCATAAGTCACATCTTTATATTGACTTTATCTACCATAGTTCTGCTAAAGCAAAGAAAAGCACTTTTCTTTCCAGAGATTTAATTAGATCTGTTGTTCTAGCAGAGGCATTCTAAAATCCATTTTCAACCTAGAATGGTTTTAAAACCTGCGCCTGAAATTTCAATGTCAACATAAAAAAGTAGTAATTAGTGATTGCACCCTATTTTACCTTGTTGTGTGACATCTTTTCATCCTTCATCTCCTGCCTGGGTGCTTTAGGGAACTCGTAAATCAATATATTTCCAGGTGCCATATGGTTGCTATATACTATTAGGCAATGCTTGAGTATCACCCAAAACATTTCTAAGACTAATGTTTCCCTTGCAAATGGAAGGTTCTAAATGTAAACATGTTAGTAACATAGCCATGAACGGCAAGTGCTTCCATCACAGAAGAAAATGAACACATATTGCTAATAATAACAAATGTGCATTTCTATGTCCATGCAAGATTTCTATGGTCAAGTCCCGGGAAAACAGAATTGAGGCTAAGCACATGGAATGTAGTCATATTTCAAAACTACAATCTGATCCTTGAAAATCAGAATGCATGAAATCAGTTAAACAGTTATAGAGTCTGCATGAACAGTAGTCTTTGGTAATAGCCAAAATTAGGCTAAGATCAGTGGATTTAACATTTTCCAGAAGGCTTGTTTTAATCAAGGATGTAAAGTCATTCTCTTATGTTTTCAAATAGTGGTTTTAAAGAATTTTATTGTTGTTTGGTTTTTTTATTTGTGTGTTTCCAATTTCCTCTTCTGTCCAATGCATTCTGCATGTTTTAATTTTATTTATTTATATATTAAAACTTAGATTTGGAGGTACACGTGCAGGTTTCTTACATGAATATATTGCATGATGCTGAGATTTGGGCTTCAGCTGAACCTGTCATGCAAATAGTGAACATAGTACCCAAAAGGTAGCTTCTCTACCCTTCCCTGCCGACACCTTTTGGACTCCTCAGTGTCTATAGTTCCCATCTTTATTTCCATGTGTACCCAAAGTTTAGCTCCTACTTATAAGTAAGAACATGTGGTCTTTCATTTTCTGTTTCTCCGTTAATTCACTTAGGATAATGGCCTCCAACTGCATCTATGTTGCTGCAAAGGACATCATCTCATTGGTTTTCGTGGCTGTGTAGTAGTTCATGGTATATATGCACCACATTTTATTTTTTCCAGTCTACTGTTCATGGGCACCTAGATTGATTTCATGTCTTTGCTATTGTGAATAATGCTCATTCTGCATGTTTTATATGTGGCTGTAGCATTATTAGACATTTCAACTCCGTATTTTTTTATATTCCTTTATTGCTGGTGTAAAATTGCACAATAGACAGATAATGCTGTCTCTATGAATTTGACTATGGAATTTTGAGATTTTGTTTGTAGCACAGGTTAATCTTGCAAAATAATTTAGATGCCTGAAAATGACACATAATGTCTTTTTTGTGATATATATTGATATATCAATCAGATGATGTTTGTTGATTACTACATTATAAGTTTTATCCTTTTCTCTCTTTTTTTTTTGGTAGGGGAGGGTTCTGCTTTCTTTATCAACTCTTGACAAAGGTTCATTCAATTTTTCCACTACAGATGTGGTTTTAAAATATTTTTCAGTAATTCTGTCATTATGTGTGTGTGTGTGTATATATATATATATACACAAATATATATACACATAAATATATATATACACACATATTCACATACACAGAAACACACACATAATATATTCACATACACAGACACACACACATATTTATTTATAAAGACTCTCAGTCTCAATATAATGAGTTTTTGATTATTATGGATTTCTGGTGGCATGTTTTACTTATAATGTAAAATCCTAAACTTCTGTTACTTACTTTTGT
The DNA here is from genome assembly GCF_001698545.2 of Rhinopithecus bieti. Taxonomy (NCBI): domain Eukaryota; kingdom Metazoa; phylum Chordata; class Mammalia; order Primates; family Cercopithecidae; genus Rhinopithecus; species Rhinopithecus bieti. The sequence continues at coordinate 5,178 of NW_016870768.1, read as the reverse complement.
CTTCAATTCTATTGTAGATCAATTTCATTTTGGTTATTGCTTCTATGGTATGCAAGTTTCATTTCCATTATTTTCATATCTTTTTTTCATAGATGTATCAGTAGTAAATAGTTTAGAGCTGGATTATCATTTTATTTCGTTTTAATTCAACCTGAGTGTCTATTCCTTTTAATAGGGAAGTTTAGCTTTTTATGTCTAGTGTGATAATACATAAGTGGGCATATTTCTACTATCTCAAATTGTATTTTCCATTTTTCACCCCCTGACACTTAGCTTTCTTTTATTCCCTCTCTTTTTCTGACCTCTAGGGATTTTATTCATTGTTAGCTCAGTTTCCTTACTTTTTTCACTTGCTATTTTAGTATTCAGATTTTCTAACTTTCTAGTAAACTTCACAGCTCTTATCCTCCTTCTGCACAAGACAATGGTGTTAATGTACCCAACCTGGTCAAGGCCCTTCCCTACGTCTCATCCCTTATTGATTTTAACATTTCAATTCCAGCCTATTTTTTGGTATAACATTTTAATATTATGTTAACACTATCTTAACGATTAACATTAATTTATAGATTTAACAACATGGCTCATAGTGGCCTTTATCTTGCACATTGAAGCCTAGAACTTCCTATTTATTTCATTTTATTTATATTTATGATAAAGTATACCCTTTCATATTGTCTGTATAAAGATCTGGATAAAACATTTCTAGAGTCATTTATGCCTGAAAAATATATTTTTTTCTTTTATGAACAGTTGCACACTGGTAGTTTTTCTTGGAATTCTATATTCTCAAATCTTGTGCATAAGCATTTCAAATATATGGTGATAGACAACGTATTTCCAAGGTGATGCCAATGGTCCCTGTAGAGGTGTCCAGGCCTGTGTGCCATTCCCTCCCATAGAGTATGGTAGGACCTGTGCCTTGCTTCCAGTTATGCAGAATATAGAGAAGGTGGAAAAATTTGTGATGTAATTAATGACCTCAAATAGGTTGATTTTAAGTAAATCCAATAGGTGATTATCTTGGGCAGGTCTAACTTCATCAGATGGAAAGGTTCTCCTTGTGGGCTCCATGATATAAACACCAATATTGAAGAAACCCACATGTCCTCTTGGTTGTAGCGGGTAGACTTTAAAGTGACCCTCAATGCCTCTCATCTTCTGGTATTCACACCCTTGTGCATGACGATACACTCCTTGGGTGGGTCCAGGATCATGGGATGTGACTTTTGTGTTTTGTTTACTTTATGCCATGTAAAACTCAATCTTGCTAGCAGACTCTTGCTAGAGACTTCTCTTGCTGACTGTGAAGAAGTCAGTCATCAAGGTGAGAGGCCCAATTGTCAAGCTGCTAAGGATGTCCTAGGACGGGGGACTGGTCTTTGTCTGGCAGCAAGAAATGGCCAGAACTCTCAGTCCTACAGCCACAAGTAACTTAATTCTGCCAACAACCTGGCTAAGCTTAGAAAGAGATTCTTCCTTTTTTGAATCTCCAGATAAGAACACAACCAGCCAATATCTTGACTGCATTCCTGTGAGACCCTGAGCTCCAAACCCACCTAAGCCATGCCCAGGTCCTTGATCTGCAGAAACTGTGAGATAATCAGTGATGGTTGTTGTAAGGTGCTACATTTGGTGGTAATTTGTTACACAGCAGTAGATAACTAATACACACCTAATTCCATTATAACGTCAGTGAGGTGTAGAGTTAAAGGCCCTGGTTCTGAATCCAAACAAACTTTATTTATCTCTCACTCAGTTTGCCCATTAATTAAAGCAATTAACAGCCCTTCTATCTTGAGGGCTAAGAGCTTTAATAAATTAACATTTTATCCACATGATGACTATTATCAGAACGGATGACTTGGAATAAACATGTAAAAAATACCTAAAATTATTGCTGTTGTTCTTTTTCTTCAGAGAGCTGATCATTCTGAGAGATTAATATTGCTTAGTTAGTAATTTTTTCTACTCCTGAGACCAAATGTGGAGTACAACTTAGGAAGGATTTGCCTTAAGAACACATGCTTTCAGAATATCTGACCTTGTGTTGATTGTGTGACAGGTTTAAATATTACATCTTTCTTCTCCCAAGATCTTCCTAATTATGTGCTGCTTACACTCACCCCCAAACCTCAGCATTGATTTTTGAAGTTAACACATTGTTTTTTTTTTCTCTCTGTCTTCTATATGACAATGCCAAAAAGGTTTTAATAAATGGGTTGTGGCCTTTATATGAACTAACAGAAGGCCCCCTGCTGGAATAGCTATTAAGATATCATCCAGACATATAAGCAGGATCATTTATAAGACCTTGGCATTGGAACTGCTGGTCATCAGATGCTCTTGGATGCTCTTGCAACTCCTGACCAAAGTCTGAAATAGAGTGCTCTCCTTCACTTATGTAACATTTAACATCACAATTTTTAAAAATATTCCAATATGCATCAGAGTTCTAATAAACATTAGTATTTTGTTATTCATTAGCATTTTTGTTGGTGCACATGTTAGTTAATTTTTTAAAAGGGAATCTCAACTTTCCTTACAGTTGTTCAAGCTAAATAGATCAAGCAAGAAATCTAATACATACAACCAAAAGTTAGATGACTTAATGCATAACAGTACTATTTAAATTTTCACTCAATCTTGCTTGATTTATTAACTCTCCCAAACCACTTTGCTTGACTGAGAGTCTTTTAAAAATTAATAAATGATCCCACTGTTAAAAATGATCAATTATCAACGGCTACATTTGCTGAAAATTTGGGAACAGATATTGACAGTTTACTATCATCTTATAATAAATTACACTTCAAATATAGGGGCTTAGAGTAACATATGTTTATTATCTCATAGTTTCTGTAAGTCAGGAGTCTAGGTATGGCTTAGCTGGGTCCTCTACTCGTGTTCTCAAAAGGCTTTAATGAAGTGGGTAGTTAAGATGTGTTCTCATCCTGAGTCTCAAATGTGGAGGGAGACATTTTCAAATTCATTCAGAATGTTAGCATAATTTATTTCCTTGCAACTATGTGGTTAGGGGACTCTCATTTGGCTACCTCTTGACTAGAGGCCACGTTTGGGTCATGGAAGCTACCCACACTCCCTAGAGGCCACCCACTCTTTCTTGACACCTGGGTTTCTCCAACATGACCTTATTTCATCAGGCCTTCAAAGAGAGGCTATCACCTCAGTCTTTTTCAGGTCGTTCTCCTGATTAAACCAGGCCCACTCATGATGAGGCAGATAACTCAAAATCAACTGATTCAGGATGTAAATTACATCTAAAACACTTGCTTCATCTTTGCCATGTTTTTGGCTAGAAGAAAGTCACCATTCCTGCCTATATTCAAGGGGAAGGACTTGTGTAATGAACCAGTGAACCATGGGGACTCCTCTAACATGTGTCTACTACAGACCCTGTGAATAATAAACAAGAATAAATCTATGATAGTAGAACATTAGTAGTAAGGACAAAATAACTGATAGTTAAATTTACACACACACACACACACACACAAACACACACACACAGAAAAGTCATCAACCTGGTGCTGAGATTTGAGTCTTAGTCCTAGTTTTCCCGTTAATTTTGTGACCTTGCACAAGCCAGTTGACCCCCTCTGAGCCTTAGTATTATTATTTCTAAAGTGGGTCCTTAGACCAGAAAAAGATGTATACTCCCTCTCTTCTCTAGCCTACTATGATTCAATATCACTGGTGTATTCATGGGTTATTGACTGGAGAAAAAAATTTTGACTAAGACCTTGGTTGCACGATACAGTAGACATATGTGACTATGAGCACTTTTAATGCAGTGAGTCCAAACTGAGATGTGCTCTAAGTGTAAAATACACATCAGATTTCAAAGGTTTAACACCACCACCACAACAAAAAAGAATATAGGATATCTTATCAATACTGATGTTGATCACATGTTAGAAGGATTATATTTTGTCTGTATTTGGTTACATTAAATATTACTAAAATTGATTACATCTGTTTCTGGTTGAATATTTTAAAGTGATTCCTGGGAAACTGGAAACTACGTAGTGGGCTACCCTTGTATTTCCATTGCATGGCACAAAGGACCAGCAGTTCTTTCCTACCTATTTACATTCACTTGAGGGATTCCGTTTGTGGAGAGCAGGGAGCAGGAATGTAATGGAATGAAACTAAAATCATATCTACATTAGCCAAAAATTTATAAATTTTTTTTGTATTTCAACTGCTTCATAAAATTATATTAAAACTTCTAAATATGTCAGTGAGAGCAACTCTTCACTTTAATGTACTAAATCATGTACAAACACACAAAATTTCATTCACATACTGAACTATACTTAACCTTGAGGTCAGACACAAGGAAATACTACTTTACCATATCTATCCAAAATGTTTACTATGAAGGTTTAATGGAATAATAGATATTCCACTTAGACCCTCTTACATATGAAGCTCTGCCTATTGGATTATTTTTTAAATCATTATGTAGTTTTTTTTAAAAGCAGTGATGATCTTCAGAAATATTTTCTGTCACATATATACATTTTTTTCTGGACAATTTTACACGACAGATTGGATCATTTCGATTGCTAAAATTACTGAGTCAGTCAAACATGTGTCACAATCACCAATTTTGCAAAATTATCCACCCACACCCTGGCTCTTGGCTCAGTCCTACCATCCTTTCGGGGCAGAGACAAACCAAGCAGTCTATTTCTCCGAATGGATCAGCGATTTGACTCAAAGAGTTCAATGCTGTAGCCCAGACCGACTGCAGCTGTGCATTGTAATCAGTGGGGAAGGGGGGTTAAAACCTCTCGTGCCCAGCAAGGATTGCACCTGCCACCAATTGAATCAGGACTTCCGCGACTTGGACCTGGTATTGGCATTTTAAAAAATATGCTATCTGGGTCAACCTAATGTCAATCCAGCATTGATATCACTGAGTAACAGATTCTAGCTTTTGACCTAAATATATGTATGTGGGACAGCTTAGGAGTGAACTAAAAAAAAAAAAAGAAAGAAAAGGCAAAATTTAAACCATGCTGTGTTTTGTCCTGAGCTCTTTCTCTTCAGCTCTCACTATCACTTATTCTACAATTTAGATTATTTTTTCAAAATACTCTTATTCAGCTATTCTGACATATCCATGTTTCTTTTCTCCTGAAAAATATC
>NW_016870767.1:0-758 GCF_001698545.2 Rhinopithecus bieti | reverse complement strand
AAATTCTCACCTGAGGTAAATTTAAGTTACTTTTGGATCAGATGGGTGGTTTAAAGGATTGGTTTTATGCTTTGTCAGGGCATTGCTAGAGCATTGCCCTGGTTTAGTTTAGTATTAATACTAAGATGTGGATCCTACTGCAGTCAATGATAAGACCCTAGTTCTTAATTCTATACTCTGAACAACTTAAACTTTCACACCTCATTACCCTGTTTATGCTCTGGAAATTGTTCTTCTTACAAATCCCTGGAAATTTCTGACCAGACTGCTAGAATTTCATCAACTATTACTTGACCTTGTTTTTAGAAAACACATAAAGGAATCTCTATGCAGATTTTTAGAGGTCTTCTTTCTGAAATTTTGCATTTTCTGGATCTCTGTCCTGCAACTCTTGCCACCTCAGCTTCCCTAAATTTTGATTTCTGTTTTATCAACTCAGTGATTGCCTTCCTCTGTTTTTGTAGCCTGGAATGTTTCTCCAGGTTCAAAGGGCAACTGTCAGACTCATATACACAAGAGATCCCATTTCTGTCTTATCATTGTGTAACATCTGAAAGTAATTGTTTTGTGTATTTTGTCTAATAGTCTGTTTATTGCTTATCCCTTTTAGTCTAAAGCAAAAATCCACTAATCCTCACATTTTCTGAAATAAACATATCCTCAATATCATCATGCATGTCTCTGAGTACTTTCTCATTTTTTCTAACTTATTTAAAGTAGACACTATGAAAATTACTCCCTAATTCTTCAGTTCATTT
>NW_016870766.1:0-1411 GCF_001698545.2 Rhinopithecus bieti | reverse complement strand
ATATAGAAAGCTGTTTGTAATTTTTTTATGGGGAGGCAAAGGAACTAGAATAGTCAGGAAAATTGGGGGGAAAATAGAATAAAGTTGGATGAATCACAACACTTGAATTAAAGACTTACTTATTCAAGACTTCATGATATTGGTGAATGGATAGATACATAGATTAATGGAACAAAATAGAGAGTCTGGAAATAGACATAAATATGATCAATTGATTTTGTTTTGTTTTGTTTTTTACTTTAAGTTCCAGGATACACGTGCAGAAAGTGCAGGTTTGTTACACAGGTATACATGTTCCATGGTGGTTTGCTACACCAATCAATCTGTCATCTAGGTTTTAAGCCCTAGATGCATTAGGTATTTGTCCTAATGCTCTCCCTCCCCTTGCCCCCACCACTCAACAGGCCCTGCAATGTGATGTTCCACTCCCCATTTCCTTGTGTTCTCATTCTTCAATTCCCACTTATGAGTGAGAACATGTAGTGTTTGGTTTTCTGTTCCTGTGTTAGTTTGCCGAGGATGATGGCTTCCAGCTTCATCAATATCCCTGCAAAGCACATGATCTCATTCTTTATTTTATGGCTGCATAGGATTCCCTGCTGTATATGTACCATATTTTCTTTATTCAGTCTATCATTGATGGCCATTTGGGTTGGTTGCATGTCTTTGCTATTGTAAATAGTGCTGCAATAAACATACATGTGCATGTGTCTTTATAGTAGAATGATTTATAATCCTTTTGGTATATACCCAGTGATGGGATTGCTGGGTCAAATAGGATTTCTGGTTCCAGATCCCTGAGGAATCACCACACTGTCAGATGGATAGATTGCAAAATTTTTCTCCCATTCTGTAGGTTACCTGTTCACTCTGATGATAGTTTCTTTTGCTGTGAAGAAGCAATTTAGTTCAGTTAGATTCCATTTGTTAATTTTGGATTTTGTTGCAATTGCTTTTAGTGTTTTCATCATGAAGTCTTTGCCCATGTCTATGTCCTGAATGGTATTACCTAGGTTTTCTTCTAAGATTTTATGGTTTTGGTTTTACATTTAAGTCTTTAATCCATCTTGAGTTAATTTTGTAAGGAAGGGGTTTAGTTTCTGTTTTCCACATATGGCTAGCCAGTTTTTTCAGCACTATTTATTTAAGAGAGAATTATTTCCCCATTGCTAGTTTTTGTCAGGTTGTAGCAGAGCATGCTACAGACAAAACCCCTCAGACACCGAGTTGTAGAAGGAAGGGGCTTTATTCAGCTGGAAGCATTGGCAGACTCGCGTCTTAAAAATCCGAGCTCCCCGAGTGCACAATTTCTGTCTCTTTTAAGGGCTCACAATGCTAAAGGTTTCACATGAGAGGGTCATGATTGATTGAGCAAGCTGGGGGTATGTGACAGGGGCTGCATGCACCGGTA
>NW_016870765.1:0-1414 GCF_001698545.2 Rhinopithecus bieti | reverse complement strand
ATTTGCAACTTCCCCAGTTACTCCTGTAAATAACATCACATCACTATTGTGGAACCTAAGATTGGCCTTTTGAGGTGTCTTTTCAGGCTTTTGCATTTATTTTACTTTATTTTATTTTATTTTATTTTATTTTATTTTATTTTATTTTATTTGAGACAGGGTCTTGTTCTATCACCTAGGCTGCAGTGCAGTGGTGTCATCTCAGCTCACTGCAACCTCTGCTTCCTGGGCTCAAGTGATCCTCCCCACTCAGCCTCCAGAGTAGCTAGGACCACAGGCACGCAGCACCACACCAGACTAACTTTTTGGGTTTTGGGTAGAGATGGGGTTTCACCATGTTGCCTAGGCTGGTCTCAAACTCCTGAGCTCAAACAATTTCCTGTCCTTGGCCTCACAAAGTGTTGGGATTACAGGTGTGAGCCACCGTGCCCAACTGACTTTTGCATTTCTGACTGTTACATGGCCCCAGTCAGACCAACAACTCCCCTGTGATCCTCCACCCAGAAGTAGACTCCACATACAAGAACCGTTTTCCACACTCCTATGATTGCATTTGCAACCAATCAGCAGTATCCTTACCCTAGCCCTCTGCCTGTCAAACTATCCTTTTAAAAACCTTAGCCTCCTAATTTTGAGGGAGGCTTATTTGAGTGATAATAAAACTCAGGTCTCCCGTTTAGCTAGCTCTACGTGTTTTGAATTCTTTCTCTGTTGCAATTCCCCTATCTTGATAGAATGGCTCTATCTGGGCAGCAGGCAAGTAGAAACCATTGGGCAGTTACAGTGTGACCACAGCTTACTGTAGCCTTGAACTCTTGGTCTCAAGTGATCCACCAACTTGGCCTCCCAAAATGCTGGAATTATAAGCATAAGCCACCATGTCCAGCCAAGCCACCTCCCATTCTGTTCAAAGTTATCCGTCTGCTCACTGAGATAAATGCATATCTGATTGTCTCCTTTGGAAAGACTAATTAAAAACTCAAAAGAATGTAACCATTTGTCTCTTACCTACCTATTAACTGGAAGCCCCCTCCCTGCTTCGAGTTGTCCCACCTATGTTTCCAGTTGTCCTGACTTTCTGGACTGAACCATTATTCATCTTACATATATTGATTGGTGTCTCATGTCTCCCTAAAATGTATAAAACCAACTTGTGTCCCAATCACCTTAGGCACATGTCGTCAGGACCTTCAGAGGCTGTTTCACTGGTGTGCATGTCCTTAACGTTGGCAAAATAAACTTTCTAAATTGACTGGGACCTGTCTCAGATATTCAGGGTTCACAGGTTTTACAAGAGTGATGTTATTGCTTCCCCGGAGCAATTTGGGGAGGGTCAGAATCTTGTAGCCTTTAGCTGCATGACTCCTAAACCATAATTTCTTTCCTTCCTTCCTTCCTTCCTTCCTTCCTTCCT
>NW_016870763.1:0-1591 GCF_001698545.2 Rhinopithecus bieti | reverse complement strand
AAGGGAAGGGAAGGGAAGGGAAGGGAAGGGAAGGGGAAGGAAAGGGAAAGGGAAAGGAAAGGAAGAGAGAGGAGCAGAGTGGAGAGGAGAGAAGAGAAATAACAGTGTTTGTATCAGATTTTGTTTAAAGTTCCTCTTGTTTTATTACTTTTCCAAAATGAGAGTTGGTACAAATAAATCAAAAGGAACTAAGACTATTTTCATTTAGCATTCTTTCAACCCTTTCCATATTGGACTCCCTGCCCTGCGGAGGGTGCAATAAAGTACTACTTGGCAGCTTGGTGTGGTGGCTCATGCCTGTAGTCCTGGCACTCTGGGAGTCCGAGGCAGGCAGATCACTTGAGGCCAGGAGTTTGAGACAAGCCTGGTCAACACAGTGAAACCCTATCTCTACCGAAAAAAACAAAAATTAGCCGGGCATGATGGCAGATCCCTGTAATCCCAGCTCCTTGGGAGGCTGAGGCACGAGAATTGCTTGAACCTGGGAGGCAAAGGTTGCAGTGAGCAGAGATCACACCACTACACTTCAACCTGGGTGACAGAGAGAGATGCTACCTCAAAATAAAATAAAATAAAATACCTACTGGGCAATAAAATAGTATTGATCTGGTAATTAAATATTAATACTACTAACTAATAAGCAAACATTTGTGGTGTAGTTTCTTTAATAGAAATGTAAATTAGCTGATTCTCATAATATAGTCTCTATCTACCTTTCTCAATCATCCTTCACCCTATGCTCCAGCAGCACCCCATGCATGACACACTCTGTTAATCCTCTGGCATTTGTATATGTGATTTCTTTGGACTTTAATATATTTTCCTTCCTTTCTTGCTTAACTTTTTCTCCTTCTTTAAGAGTTAACACTTTACTAAAGGTTTTCCTAAGAATCCTTGTCTCTTTCAGTGGACTATAATTTCTTTGAAGGTCAAGACTGTGTGTTTTATTCTTTATTCCTAGTATTCAGCATAGTGTCTAACACATAGTACTCCTTAATGTGTATTGAATGGATGGATGAGTAGATGGATGGATGGATGGATGGATGGATGGATGGATGGATGGATGAACATCCTAAATTACTGTCAATAGAGAATTATGGTTAAGAGCTAGGAATCAGACTAGGTCTGAATCTAGGTTTTATTCCTCATGGACAAGTAGTAAGGTAACTAGGCAAGACACTTCTCCACACCTATTTTCTCACCTGTAAAATGAGGTACATAACTATCTCAAACAGCTCTATCTCTTAGGGTTCTAAGGGTTATTGGTGAAAACCAAATAAAGTGCTAGTCTAATACATGGCCCATAGTAAGTGCTCTAAATATCAACAGTTATTATTTTTTCTAGTTGTCGTTGCTATTATTGTATATCCACTCAGTTTTTGTTTTAGTATTCAAAATTACATTCTCCAGGTTGTTACTTTAATCTTTTTATCAGTTTGATTCTCTAGCTGGTCCTTCTATAGGTTATCTTCAAATTTCCAAACTAGATATTAAAAATTAAGGAAGAAAGTAGCAGTGATATAGATAGCCCCATGCCCATTTTGATATTTAGTTCACTCTAATTTGTCTCAAAGGATTTCAGTGCAAATAT
>NW_016870762.1:0-226 GCF_001698545.2 Rhinopithecus bieti | reverse complement strand
TATATATACATTTTAAATGTGAAAAAAAAGTAGAAGGACAAAAGAGTGAAATCTATTCAGAGTAGGGAAAAATGAAGTTGGATTGAGCAAATGCTTCAATCAATGGACTCGGAAGGAAACGCGCTAGAATACAGTGTCCCTAGGAAAGGCTGCTTATCAGAAGTCATATTCAGTCACTTTTTGCTGTTGACTTTTTGGCATAGTTGACACTTGACAGTTTTAATAT
>NW_016870761.1:4059-6972 GCF_001698545.2 Rhinopithecus bieti | reverse complement strand
CTGCAGTGGTAACAGTCTGATTTTTAAACTGCTATGTAATAGAAGAACAATAGACCTAGATATTTAAGAGAGAAATGCCCCAAAACCTTTATAAACTCCAAAATTATAAATACTAAGAGGTAGTATAAGATGCAAAATAAAAGCACCCATTGATCCCTTGCTGTGTGCCTGGTGTGGTGTCAAACTCTTCTATATGCACCATCTTCTTTAATCTTCATAACAACCCTATGAATCCCTAGAAGTAGTGGAACTGCTTCTTAACCCTAGAGAGCTTAAGAAACTTACCCGAGGTTATATAGATAGAAAGTAGTGGAACCAGTATTTACACCCAAGCTGTCTTGGAGGAGGCAATGACTTTTAAACAGAATACAAAACTGTTAGCCATTAAAAAAAAAAATACATTAGAGTATGTTACGATTAAGGAATTCTGTTCATTAAAAGAGATCAACAATCATTACATATTTTATGCTTGTATCAAAATATTACATGTACCTCATAAATATGTACAACAATTATGTATCCATAAAATTAAAATATTTTAAAATTAAAGATATCAATAAGTAAAAAAGTATATATTTGCAATGCATATATTTGAAAAAAGATTCATATCCAGAATACATAAAGAGCCCTTACAAATCGATGACAAAAGACATCTAAAAGACAAACAAAAGATATACAATGGTCGGTCAACATATATTGAAAAGATTCTCAACTTCATTAGTCATCAGAGAAATGCAAAAGGAAACCATAATGAGATGTCACCACACAGTCACCACATTGGCTAAAATAAAAAATACCAAAATGCCAAGTGTTGGTGAGAATTTAGAGCAACTAGAACACTCATACACTGCTGGTGGAAATGCAAAATGCAAAGTGGTACAACCATTTTGAAAAGTGTTTGGCAACAACTATCAGATTTGAATATATGCACACACAATGACCCAGCAGTTCCATGCCTAAATATATAACAACAGAAATACATGCATGTTCACTATAAATAATATGAAGAAATTGTTATAGCAGCATTATTCACAACTGCCAATAATTGCAAACTAATAACCATCAATAGTAGAATGAATTGAATAAATAAATTGTGGTATATTTATACAATGTAATACTACACAGCAATGAGAGTTAACCAACAACAACTGTTGAAACAATGCAAATGGGTATCACAAACATAATGTTGAGTTAAAATAATCACAAAGAGTTGATATGGTGTGATTTAATTTATACAAGTTACAAAACCAAGCAAAAGTAATCTGTGGTGTTAGAAGTAAGGATAATAGTTTCCACTGGAGAGGGTGTGGTTACTGGGAGAGATCCTGGGGATAGTCCTCCTGGGGTGCTGCTAATGTTCTGTCTCTTGATCTGAGTGCTATTGCATGGGTGCATTCATTCTGTGAAATTCAGTGAGCTCTGCACATATGATTTGTGCACTTTTCTGTATGCATGCTATATTTCAATAAAACAAAACAAAACAAAAAACAAGTAGTCTTCCTCTACACACCACACACTTAACCACACCACCATTCTTCCAATAAACAGAAAATGACAGAGCCAAGCTGAAATTCAGGTGCTGATCTTGCTCATTGGTAAGTAACTAATGCCAACACACCACATTTTAGTTAATTTCCTTTTGATAGTGATAAATGACTGCATATCACTGCAAATAGCTGAACTCTGGTTGTTGAATTTTCAAAACCAAGAGTCTTATCCCAGCTATCTGGTTAATGAGGCAGGAGTGCTGGCTTTTCTGAAACCCAAAGTAATTGTGACAATTCAATTCCAGTGACACATTGCTTGGTAGGGGCAGGAGGGAAGAGGTAGTCTGAGTTAGACATGGTTCTCTATAGAAATAGAAAGTGAAGATTGTAGAGACTCTGTAACAAGTCAACTGACTTAAAGTAGAACACAGAGAAACTTCCTTGAAGTCCATCTCCCTTGGTGTGTGGAACTCTCCTCACAGCACTTGGAGGGAGATAGATGTTAAATAAATAATCACAAAATTGAAAGCATAATTATAGATTGTGAAAAGCACTATTAAGTAAAGAATGACACGATAGATCACAATGAGGAAATTGTTTGGCTTAGTTTGGGACCTCGAGGCAAGATTCTCTGGGGAATTCACATTTAACCAGAGAGCTGAAAGATAAAAGATAAGAAGTGACACATGCAAAGAAATAGAGGGAAAGTGTCCAAGTCAAAAGGATGTGTGCTAAGATCCTGAGAGAGAAACAGAAGAATAGGATGTTTGAGGAAAAGGAAGAAGGCCAGTGTAGCTGGAGGAGTTTGAGTATGAGGAAAATAAGGTCGTGAGATGAGTTTGGAGGGATAATCTCTGGAGATAGTGCAGAACTTTGTAGGCCATATTAAGGGATTTGGATTTCAAGTGAAATGGGAAACCATTAACAGATTTAAACACGGGAGTGGTATGATCTGATTTACATTTTAAAAGCTCAATCTGGTTGCCCTGTGGTGAATTTATAATAGGATGAGATGAGGGAAAATGAAGAGACCAGTTAGGAGGCTATTAAAATAGTCCAGGCAAGAGATGGTGATTGCATAGGCTTAAATGATAGCCATGGGGAGGGACAAAGAGCACATTTTTTAAATAGACTTTGCGTGAAAAGAAATGGTGAATGAGAGAGAGGAAAATGTCCAAATGATCTCTAGGGCTCTTGGAATGAACCATTGGGTTGATGGAGCTACCACTTCCTGAGATAAGAAAGATAAAGGAAGAGTAGATTTGGGCTAGGAGAGTAAAGAATAAATCAAGAGCTTACTTTTGAATATGTTGAGTTTGAGATGCCAGGGAGACAATGAGTTGGAGATGTCAAGCAGGTAGTTGAATTAGTATAGCTGAAGCTCAGAAGATAAGAATGAGCTAGAGAGAGAGATTGGAGAGTTGTG
>NW_016870761.1:0-3288 GCF_001698545.2 Rhinopithecus bieti | reverse complement strand
AAAAAAATAAAGAAAAGAAAAGAAAGAAAGAAAGAAAGTGCTGGCATCACTGTCCTTTACCCCAAGGCCGCACAGCTCATGGCTCCAAAAGACAGCCCTTACTTCTGCTTGAGGAGAGGGAAGAATGGGGAGAACTTTGTCTTGAATCATAGATAACAGCTTAGGCACAGCAGGATAGGGCACCAGTCAGAGTCCTGAAGCCCCCTTTCCAGGCCCTACCTCCCAGATGACATTTCTAGATATGCCCTGGGCCAGAAGGGAACTCACTGCCTTGAAGGGAAGAACCCAGTCCTGGCAGCATTCATCACCTGCTAACTGAAGAGCCCTTGGGCCCTGAATAACCAGCAGCAATACTCAGATACTAGGTTGAGGGCTTTGGGAGAGCCTCTGAGACTTGCTGGTTTCAGGTGAGACTCACATTCTCAGCTGTGGTGACTACAGAGTGAAACGCCTTCTGCTGGAGAAAACCAGAGGGAAAAGTAAAGTGGACTTTGTCTTCCACCTTTGGTACAAACTTGGCCATAAGAGGATAGAACATCAAACAGGCTCTTGTGGTCCCGGATTCCAATACTTGACTCTGGGATGGCATTTCTGGACCTGTCTTGGGCCACAGGGGAACCCACTGTCCTGAAGGGTGAGTCTCAGGCCAGGCAACATTCACCACAAGCTAACTTGGGAGCCCTTGGGCCTAAAGGGATCATCAGCAGTAGTCTGGCAGTACTCCCCATGGGCGTGTGGTGGCAGTGGCCACAGGCTGAGGCTCTTCCACCTTTGAAGAGGGGAGAAAAAAGTGGGAAGGACTGTGTCTTGTTTGAGGGCCAGCTCAGTTACGGTACAATAGAACACCAGGTAGATTTCTAAGGGTTTTTACTCTAGCCACTGACTGCCAGACAGCACCTCTGGACCCACCTGGGGCCTTGGGGAAGGGAAGAACACAGGCCCGGCTAGTTTTGCCACCCCCAGGACCTGAGCAAACATAGGTGGTAGCCAGGAAGTGGTAAGAGCAGGCCTTGGACAAGACCCATAGCTGTGCTGGCCTGAGATCTGACTTAGTGCATTCGTAGTGGTGGTGGTGATAGAGGTGCTTGTGTCATTCCAACCCCAAATTTAGAAGGCTCAGAACAGAGAGAAAGACTCCATTTGATTGGGAGAAAGTAAGGGAAGAGAACAAGAGTCTCTGCCTAGCAATCCAGAGAACTGTCCCAGAGAGTTTCCAAGATCATCAAGGTGGTATATCTATGAGTCTACAAGAACCACAACATTACTGGGCTTGGGGTGAACCCCAAAATAGATACAACTTTTATCCCAATATCCAAGTCCTATCAAATATCTAGGAGGATTTCTCAAATAGGATCAGACTAACAGCAGATCTCTCTGAAGAATCCTTACAAGCCAGAAGACAGTAGGGGCCAATACTCAACATTCTTAAACAAAATAATTTTCAACCCAGAATTTCATATCCAGCCAAACTAAGCTTCATAAGCAAAGGAGAAATAAAATCCTTTACATAAAAACAAATGCTGAGGGATTTTGTCACCACCAGGCCCGCCTTACAAGAGCTCCTGAAGGAAGCACTAAATATTGAAAAGAAAAACCAGTAGTAGCCACTGCAAAAACACACCAAAATATAAAGACCAATGACACTATGAAGAAACTGCATCAACTAATGTGCAAAAGAACCGTATAGCATCATGATGACATAATCAAATTCACACACAACAATATTACCCTTAAATGTAAATGGTCTAAATGCCCCAATTAAAAGACACAAACTGGCAAATTGGATAAAAAGTCAAGATCCATTGGTGTGCTACATTCAGGAGACCTATCTCACGTGCAAAGACACGTAGGCTCAAAATAAAGGGAGGGAGGAATATTTACCAAGCAAATGGAAAGCACATAAGAGCAGGGGTTGCAATCCTAGTCTCTGATAAAACAGACTTTAAACCAACAAAGATCAAAAAAGACAAAAATGGGCATTATATAATGGTAAAGGGATCAATGCAACAAGAAGAGCTAACTATCCTAAATACATATGCACCCAAAACAGGAGCACCCAGATTCATAAAACAACTTCTTAGAGACCTACAAAGAGACTTAGACTCCCACAAAATAATAGTGGGATACTTTAACACCTCACTGTCAATATTAGACAGAGCAATGAGACAGAAAAGTAATAAGGATATTCAGGACTTGAACTCAGCTCTGGACCAAGTGGACCTAATAAACATCTACAGAACTCTCCTCCCCAAATCAACAGAATACACATTCTTCTCAGTGCCACATCACACTTATTATGAAGTCAACCACATAATTGGAGGTAAAACACTCCTCAACAAATGTAAAAGAACTGAAATCATAACAGTCTCTTAGACCACAGTGCAATCAAATTAGAACTCAGGATTAAGAAACTCACTCAAAACTTCACAACTACATGGAAGTTGAATAACTTGTTCCTGAATAACTACTGAGTAAATAACGAAATTAAGGCAGAAAGAAATAAGTTGTTTGAAACCAATAAGAAAAAAGAGACAACGTACCAGAATCTCTGGGACACAGCTAAAACAGTGCTAAAAGGGAAATTTACAGCACTAAATGCCCACATCAGAAAATGAGAGAGATATCAAATCAACACCATAATATCACGATTAAAAGAGCTAGAGAGGCATGAGCAAATGAATACAAAAGCTAGCAGAAGACAAGATATAACTAAGATCAGAGCATAATTGAAGGAGATAGAGACCTGAAAACCCCTCCAAAAATCAATAAATCCAGGAGCTGATTTTTTTTTGAAAAAATTAATAATATAGATAGACTGCTAGCTGGACTAGTAAAGAAGAAAAGAGAGAAGAATTGAACAGGCACAATAAAAAATTATAAAGGAGATGTCACCACTACATACCACAGAAATACAAACTACCATCAGAAGATACAATAAACAACTCTATGCAAATAAACTAGAAAATCTAGAAGAAATTGATAAATTCCTGGACACCTACACCCTACCAAGACTAAACCAGGAAGAAGTCGAATCCTTGAATAGACCAATAACAAGTTCTGAAATTGAGGCAGTAACTAATAGCCTACCAACCAAAAAATGCCCAGGACCAGTCGGATTCACAGCTGAATTCAACCAAAGGTACAAAGAGGAGCTGGTACTATTTGTTCTGAAACTATTCCAAACAATTGAAAAGGAGGCACTCCTCCCTAATTCATTTTATGAGGCCAGCATCGTCCTGACACCAAAACCAGGAAGAGACACAAAAAACAAGAAAACCTCAGGCCAAT
>NW_016870760.1:0-841 GCF_001698545.2 Rhinopithecus bieti | reverse complement strand
GGTGTAACTCTGCAAGATGAATTCACACATCAAAAGGAACTTTCTGATAAAACTTCTTTCTGGTTTTTATCTGGGTATATTTCCTTTGTCACCATAGGCTTCAATGAGATCCAAATTATCCCTTTTCACATTGCCCAAAAACAGTGCTATCAAACCGATCCATGAAAAGAATCGTGCAACTCTGTGAGATGAGTTAACTCTTCACACAGCAGTTTCTCAGAAATCTTTTTTGTTGTTTTTATCTGAGGATATTTCCTTTGTCACCATAGACTTCAATGCATTCCAAAATATCCCTTCTCAGATTCCCCAAAAAAGTGCTGCAAAACTGCTCCAAGAAAAGAATCATGTAACACTGTGAGATGAATTCACAAATCATGAAGCAGTTTCTCAGAAATTTTCTTTCTAGTTTTTGTCTGAGGATAGTTCCTTTTTTGCCATAGGGCTCAATGCACTCGCAAATATCCCTTTGCAGATTCCACAAAAAGAGTGTTAGCAAACTGCTCCATGAAAAGAAAGGTGTAACTCTGTGAGATGAATTCACACATCATGAAACAGTTCCTCAGAAAGCTTCTTTCTGGTTTTTGTCTGGGGATATTTCCTTTGTCACCATATTCTTCAATGTGCTCCCAAATATGCTATTGTAGATTCCATGAAAACAGTGTTATCAAACTCCTCAATGAAGGCGACTGTGTATCTCTGTGAGTTGAATTCACACATCCAAAAGTAGTTTATCAGAAATCTTCTCTCTAGTTTTTATATGAGGATATTTCCTTTGTCACCATAGACCTCAATGCTCTCCCATATATCCCTTTGAAGATTCCACAAAAACAGGGTTTCCAAA
>NW_016870759.1:0-906 GCF_001698545.2 Rhinopithecus bieti | reverse complement strand
TTTTTTTTTTTTTTTTTTTTTTTGAGACGGAGTCTTGCTCTGTTGCTCAGACTGGAGTGCAGTGGCACTATCTCGGCTCACTGCAACCTCTGCCTCCTGGGTTCAAGCGATTCTCCTGCCTCAGCCTCCTGAGTAGCTGGGATTACAGGCGTGCGCCACCACCACGCCCGGCTAATTTTTGTATTTTTAGTAGAGATGAGGTTTCACCCTGTTGGTCAGGCCAGTCTCGAACTCCTGACCTCGTGATCCACCCGCCTCGGCCTCCCAAAGTGCTGGGATTACAGGCGTGAGCCACCATGCCCAACAGTAATGTTTTAAGTTCTCTTGACTATGATTTTGTTCCGTCCCGCCTTAATGTAGGGTGACTCCACTCTGCTTCCCACGGGAGCAAAGGAGCCCCTTCTGTGTTTCTTCCAGACCCAATGTTTCAACGAAGGACTCTTTAGTCTACATGTTTACAGTGGACAGTGTGGGTCTCAGGAAGGTAAACGGAGGCTTACAACCAGGTAACTCCTGGGGTTCAAACCGGGGACAAGTAGTAGGGAGCCTAAGAGGCAGAGGTCCCTTTTGCTGCCAGTGGGCTCAGAAGGGGCTGAATGCTTATGGACCCTCCAGGGGAGGGCCGGTGGCCACCGTGCTGGTGCCGAGAATGGTGGCGGTGGCAGTGGTGGGACCTTCAGTCTCTGGGAGCACAGTGGACAATGGGTCCTGGGCGCCTTTCGGACTCCCCCAGCGTGAGGACGTGCGAAAACGCGCCCTCGAGGGGCGTTGCTCCCCGCCGCCCATGTGCCCGCTGTGGGCGAGGCCGCGGGCAGCCCTGACTCACCGTGAGGCTCCGGCCGGGGCCCCGTGGGCGGCGGCGGCGGCGGCTCCTGGTGCTGCAACGGGGCGGCGACGGCGGCCGAG
>NW_016870758.1:0-842 GCF_001698545.2 Rhinopithecus bieti | reverse complement strand
AGTGTAAAGCTATCTGAAGATTGACTCAATTGACCTGATGCAATGAGGAAGTCCACTAGAGGATTTAAGCAATAGGCCAAGTTTTCAATGGAATCTTACAATAATTAAGTGATCTTAAAATGCTTGACTCAATTTCTGAGTGGTTGCTTGTGTATCCTCATCAAATGAGGTAGTTAAGAGACCTGAGGAAGAGAAGAGTTTTGGATCTGAGTTGCTGTCTGTTACGTAAAAATTGATTTGTTGTATAATCTGAGCAAGCTGTTTACCACCTGAAGAGTCTGCATTAAGAAAAAAATGTGCGATAGTGGACAACAATGCTCTTTTTATGAGGGTTACACAGTGTAAAAGTGACAGTCATGTTTCAAAGCTTCACAAATTGGGAAAATAGATAAATAGCTGTGGATAGTTTTGCCTTTTTGTAAACAGATACTGATAAAAAGACCTACAATAAAGGCTCTCTCTTTTAATAATTTCTGAATATCTTATAATTTTCCACCGCCTTTCACTCAAACTCCCCATTACTCCAGTTATGCAGCATTAATGCTGGGGGCTTTATGGGCTGCCATTACTGCTGTACATGCTCTTCCATTTAATTTTAAAGTTCCATTGCTCTAGGACATTAGGATTGTTTTCACATTTCTTAAGGTCAAGGTCAGTGAGTCAAATACACTGGAGCATAAAACATTTATTTTTCATCCTTTTAAAAGTCTCACATTTATTTTGAAAAGACCAGGAAACCCACCCAACTTTACCTCTCCTTAATGTTGATTCAATCTGAGCTTTTAATTTTTTACTTTTGCAGCATGATTTGTAACTTAGATGGCTAGCCTTAAATTTGACCA
>NW_016870757.1:0-1589 GCF_001698545.2 Rhinopithecus bieti | reverse complement strand
ATAATCCTTTTATAAAACAATCTACCTGAAATGAATGGGCCTTCTGAAAGTGCTTTTAGTCTGTAGATGTTTGGCCTCTAAAGACATTAGTCAGGGTGTGGGTCACTTAAGAAATATAATTACAAGGTTAGTGTTGTTTGTATAGAGTAGTATTTCAGGAGATTATCTCAAATGCTATCTAATACCATTTATACTGGGAAAGCTATCTTCTCTGTTCTATGGAGTGAGAACCTTCACCATAAACTTGTATCTCAGGCTGACTACAGAACTCATTTCCTCTTTTTTATGAATTTTATTTAAAACATTTTTTGTTCTTTATTTAAAGTTATTTGGTTTTATTTTTAATTTTTAATCTTGTGGGTACACAGTAGGTGTATATATTTATGGGGTGAGTGAGGTATTTTCATACAGGCATATAATGAAAAATAATCATACCACTGTAAATGGAATATCCATCACCTCAAACATTTATCCTGTTTTGTGTTACAAACAATCCAATTATACTCTTTTAGTTACTTTTAAATATATGATAAGTTATTGTGACTGTAGTCACCCTGTTGTGCTATCCAATACTAGATCTTATTCATTCTATCCAACCGTATGTTTTACCCATTAATCATTCCCACTGCCCCCACCACTACCCTCCCTAGCCTCTGATAACTATCCCTTCTATTCTCTATCTCCAGGGTCAATTGCTTTCAGTTTTGGCCCCCTCAAGTGAAAACACATCTAGTTTGTCTTTCTGTGTCTGGCTTATTTCACTTAACATAATGTCCTCCAGTTCCATCCATATTGTTGCAAATGACAGGATCTCATTCTTTTTTATGGCTGAACAGTACTCCACTGTGTATATGTAGCATTTTCTTTATCCACTCATCTGTTGACGGACACTTAGGTTGCTTCAAAATCTTGGCTATTGTGAATAATGATGCAACAAACATAGGAGTGCAGATATCTCTTCAGTATACTGATTTCCTTACCTTGGCGTACATACACAGCAGTCAGGTTGTTGGGTCATATGGTAGCTAGCTCTATTTTTAGTTTTTTGAGGAACATCCAAACTGTTCTCTATAGTGGTTGCACTAATTGACATTCCCACCAACAGTGTACAAGTGTCCCTTTTTCTCCATATCCTTGCTAGAATTTATTATTGTCTGTCTTTCGGGTAAAAGCCGTTTTAACTGGGGTGAGATGATATCTCGTTGTAGTTTTAATTTGTACTTCTCTGATGATTAACGAGGTTGAGCATCTTTTCATATACCTCTTTGCCATTTATATGTCTTCTTTTGAGAAATGTCTATTCAGATCTTTTGCTCATTTTAAATCAGATTGTTAGATTTTTTTCTATAGAGCTGTTTGAGCTTCTTATATATTCTGATTAATAATTCCTTGTCAGACAGTTTGCAAATATTTTCTCCCATTCCATGGGCTCTCTCTTCATTTTGTTGACTGTTTTCTTTGCTGTACAGAAGCTTTTAACTTGATGTGATCCCATTAGTCCGTTTTGCTTTGGTTGACTGTGCTTGTGGCGTATTCCTCAAGAAATCTTTGCCCAGTCCAATGTCCTGGAGAGTTCCTGTATTAGTTAT
>NW_016870756.1:0-760 GCF_001698545.2 Rhinopithecus bieti | reverse complement strand
AAAGGGGATAAAAATGATAAAGACGTAATAAAAAATGATAAAAGGTGCTGATGAGTTGATGGTTGCTGATGAGTTGATGGTTGCTGACGAGTAGATGGGTGCAGCACACCAACATGGCACAAGTATACATATGTAACAAACCTGCACGTTATGCACATGTACCCTAGAACTTAAAAGTATAATAATAATAAAATAAAATAAAATAAAAAATTATCAATGTCAACTTAAAAAAAAAAAAAGTGGGGGGAGGCATGAATAATCCACCCCAAGTTTAGCATATAACTAAGAAATAACCATAAAAATGGGCAACCAGCAGCCCTTGGGGCTGCTCTATGGAGTAGGCACTCTTCATTCCTTTACTTTCTTATTAAATTTGCTTTCACTTTCCCTGAATTCTTTCCTGCATGAAATCTAAGAACCCTCTCTGGAAGTCTGAATCAAGACCCCTTTCCTGTAACACCTGCACCTACTCTGTGGCCAAAATGTCAGAGACTCTTTCCATAACAGATACTAGTTAATTCTGAATGAATAAAACTGAGACATTGATCACTAATACTATTAAAATTGGGGGTTCAAAGACTTGTTGACAAAAGAGTCAAACTCCGTAAAATACTTTGAAGAGATTTATTCTGAACTAGAATAAATCAGCCCCCAGGAGGTCCTCTGAACGTGTTCTCAAGGCCGCCGGGGTGTAGCTTGGTTTTATACATTTCAGGGAAGAATGAGATATCAATCAAATACATTTAAGAAATACATTGGT
>NW_016870755.1:0-908 GCF_001698545.2 Rhinopithecus bieti | reverse complement strand
TTATTTTGGAGATGGAGTCTCACTCCGTCGTCCAGGCTGGAGTGCAGTGGCACAATCACGGCTCACTGTAACCTCCACCTTCCAAGTTCAAGCAGTTCTCCTGCCTCACCTCCCAACTAGCTAGGACTACAGGCAGGCACCATCATGCCTGCTAAGTTTTGTATTTTTAGTAAAGGGTTTCACCATGTTGACCTATTTTGTGAGGATGCCATCCATGTACAGAAAAACTATTTGCAATTATTATATAGGATTTAACCACTGGGAAAACCCAACCTTTTTTTTTAGTTTTGCTATTTTTATGCTAATACTTAATTTGTTTAAAGCCATTTTGATTAATGGAATTGTTTAAATTTAATTTGCCTCAGTTTCTTCTATGAATTCTGCCTTTACTGACTGGAAATACTTAAGGTGACTATTTCTGTGGAGGCTTAAAAGAAAACTCCATTTTAGGTACAAAGACGACTCCCAAGAAGCCACTTGAAGAATGATGAATTACAAGATATTGTAACCACTAAACTCACACAAGCTTTTCCACTACTAGCTAACAATTTTGCCCTAAATATTTAAAAATAATTTTTACAAATGGTGAAAATGCGGCCGGGCGCGGTGGCTCAAGCCTGTAATCCCAGCACTTTGGGAGGCCAAGGCGGGCGGATCACGAGGTCAGGAGATCGAGACCATCCTGGCTAACATGGTGAAACCCCGTCTCTACTAAAAAAAAAAAAAAAAAAAAAACTAGCCAGGCGAGGTGGCGGGCGCCTGTAGTCCCAGCTACTCGGGAGGCTGAGGCAGGAGAATGGCATAAACCCGGGAGGCGGAGCTTGCAGTGAGCTGAGATCTGGCCACTGCACTCCAGCCTGGGAGACAGAGTGAGACTCCATCTCAAAACAAACAAACAAACAAACAAA
>NW_016870754.1:0-759 GCF_001698545.2 Rhinopithecus bieti | reverse complement strand
TAATCAAAAATTATTATTATTATTATTATTATTATTATTATTATTTATTTATTTATTTTAAAGACAGAGTGTCGCCCTGTTGCCCAGGCTGGAGTGCAGTGGCGTGATGTTGGGTTATGGCAACCTCTTGCCTCCTGGGTCCAAGCCATTCTCCTGCCTCCTCCTCCTGAGTAACTGGGACTACAGGCACTCGCCACCATACCCGGATAATTTTTGTGTTTTTAGTAGATACGGGGTTTCACCACGTTGGCCAAGGTGGTCTCGACCTCCTTACCTCAAGTGATCCACCAGCCTCAGCCTCCCAACATGCTGGGATTACAGGCGTGAACCATCCCGCCTGGCCTCAAAAAAATTTTTTTGACTGGGCACTGTGACTTATGCCTGTGATCCCAACACTTTGGGAGGCCAGTGTGGGAAAATCACATGAGGCCAAGAGTTCAAGACCAGCCTAGGCAACAAAATGACATTCTGTGTCTACAAAACGTTTTAAAAATTAGCTAGGCCATGGTGGTATGTTCCTATAGTCCCAGGGGAGGTTGACACAGGAGGATTGCTTGAGCCCAGGAGTTCAAAACTGCAGTGAGCCGTGATTGTCACTGTATACTCTTGCCTGAACAACAGAGTAAGACCTTGTCTTTAAAAAAAAGTTAACACCATGTTGGCCAAGCTGGTCTTGAACTCTTGACCTCAAGTGATCCATCTGCCTCAGCCTCCCAAAGTCCTGGGATTACAGGCGTGAGCCACCACATCCGGCCAGCC
>NW_016870752.1:0-842 GCF_001698545.2 Rhinopithecus bieti | reverse complement strand
AATAAATAAATAAAATAAATAAAAAATAAATTTCTCATATGCAACCTGGGGCCAATTTTAGAGGGATGGGCATTAGCCAGCGCATTTAGTAATAAAAGCAGCTAACATATATTGAGCCTTTACCATGTACCAGGCATTGTGCTAGGAGCTTTACCCAGGTTATCTCATTACTTCTCAAAACAACCATATGAGGTAGGTATCACTGTCATCCCCATTCTACATGTGAGAAAACTTAGGCTGAGAGGCTGAGCAGCTTGCCCAAGGATACACAGTTGAGAAAATGGACTCTATCTGGAGCCCACTCTAGGTCGTTTTCATTGGTGGCTCACTTTGGGTCTAGTGCAGGGAGCTTATTTGGAGAATTTTCACCTGGGGATGTGCTGGGGATCCAGTGTAAAAATAAAATTGCAGAACTGAGTCCTGGGAGCTCAATGTGGGCCTGGGACTAGGCACTTAGCCTGAGTGGCTTAATTTGGGGGACAGTCTCATAATCTAGGTCGTTAGTCCTGGAGCTCATCATGGGACTCTCCATCTGGTAAATGAAAAATAGGGGTCATTGGCCGGGCATGGTGGCTCATGCCTGTAATCCCAGCACTTCTGGAGGCCGAGGCAGGTGGATCACGAGGTCAGGAGTTCGAGACCAGCTTGGCCAAGATGGTGAAACCCCGTCTCTACTAAAAATACAAAAATTAGCCGGGCGCAGTGGTGGGTGCCTGTAATCCCAGCTACTCGGGAGGCTGAGGCTGCAGAATCGCTAGAACCAGGAAGGCAGAGGTTGCAGTGAGCCGAGATCACGCCACTGCACTCTAGCCTGGGCAATGGAGCAAGACTCTGTCTCAAAA
>NW_016870751.1:0-638 GCF_001698545.2 Rhinopithecus bieti | reverse complement strand
GTGGAGAGGACTTTCATTTTTAAGAAATATATTAGCTGCACTGAGGGAAGCCCAGCAGCCATTCTGCCGTGAACCTTCCTTTGCAGGGTTGTAACCACGTTCTTCTCATCATCGATCATTAGGGTTTATGCACATGCGCTTAAACAACCGCAGAAAAATGCAGGTTGTCCATGCTTCTGCCAGATGATATGATTCTAAAATGGAACTACTTGAGAGACATGCTATTGGAGGAGCATTTTTGAAGGACTCATGATCCTGGATAGCATAGATTTTATTTTCAGTAAAATAAAATCTGGACCATCCAAAAGCTGAGTTCTTAACCCACTTCTGTTGTAGTTCTCCACAGAATTGCTATTGCTGAGCAGTACTTTCTTATTGTGCACAGACCTCTAAAATTAGAATATCTGTAACAGATTGCACTTTTCAGTTGTGATCCCGTCTTTCCTGCGGGGTACTGTTGAAGACATTTTGGTGTGAATGACTCAGATATGACTGGAAAAGCTTTGCATAATTTCTTACCAAAGAAACGTATTAATCATAACACAGAAGATGTCTCACTTTTTTCCTTTGGCTTCCAGGAAGCTCGTCGCTATGTATTTGCAATTAATATTAATTTTATTTTATTTTAAATTTTAATT
>NW_016870750.1:0-506 GCF_001698545.2 Rhinopithecus bieti | reverse complement strand
GTCAGGGACCCCGAACGGAGGGACCGGCTGAAGCCGCGGCAGAACATAAATTGTGAAGATTTCATAGACATTTATTAGTTCCCCAAATTAATACTTTTCTAATTTCTTACGCCTGTCTTTGCTGCAATCTCTGAACATAAATTGTGAAGATTTCATGGACACTTATCATTTCCCCAATCAATACCCTTGTGATTTCCTATGCCTGTCTTTATTTTAATCTCTTAATCCCATCACCTTCATAAGCTGAGGAGGATAAATGTCGCCTCTGGACCCTGTGATGATTGCACAAATTGTTTGTAGAGCATGTGTGTTTGAACAATATGAAATCTGGGCATTGTGAAAAAAGAACAGGATAACAGCAATCTTCAGGGAACAAGGGAGATAAGACTTGGAGTCTGACTGCCAGTGAGCTGGATGGAACAGAGCCATATTTCTCCTCTTTCAAAGGCAAATAGGAGAAATATCGCTGAATTCTTTTTCCAGCAAGGAACATCCCTGAGAAAGAG
>NW_016870749.1:0-907 GCF_001698545.2 Rhinopithecus bieti | reverse complement strand
ATTATATACTTTGAAATTGCATAGCTTGTCTTCTACGGTCATTCACATTAGGTTTTAAAGTATTTTTGGAGTCACATCATCTACCACAGGTCCCCAGGCCACGTGTATGTTATACCACAGTAGACTTCTTGTTATTGCGTGAACACATGCACGATTTGAATATGTGATTTCTCTTGTGGGAAACACCCATTTTCTCCTTCACTACCTAAAACCTTCTTATATAATTTAAGAAAACATTCTAATAATAATTCTTTTTCAATATTAATTTATTAATTATTTTTTCTTCCAGTATTTTTAAATTCCAACATTCTCAAGTAGTTGTTTCAGCAACCGTTTCTGTGGCACTTCGTTATGATAATTGCCCACACTGTACTGTGGTGATCTGTTTGAATAGTTGTTTCTCTGTCACTTGACCATGATCTTCCACAAATAAGTGATGACAGTGTATTATTCATCTCCAAATCTCTAATATTTAATCGAGTGCACCACATTCAGTAGATTTTCAACAAATGCTTGATGAACCTAAAAATACTTCATATCACTGATATTTTGACATATCTCTGAAGTTTGGTTGGTAGTGAAAATCACTTGTAGAATTATGTTTATTTACCCTCCTCTCTTATTTCTAAGTGGTGTGTATGGATTCACCTATAAATTTCGGTTTCATGTACCAAAATTCGCCCCTCATAACATCTATTATAAGCCATAATTCCCAAGTGTGTTCAACAATTAATTGTGTATATGCAATGATAAGCAGAAATCCATTGAAATGTCTAATTAAAACCAAAGCCCTTTTCTGAAGGTTCTTTGTGATTCGTTTGCCTCCACGGGCTTCTGTCTAAAATTGAGTTAAATGCAGTAAATTCATGTAATTCAGAAGAACAAAATGTGGTGAATCTCACGAGGC
>NW_016870748.1:0-909 GCF_001698545.2 Rhinopithecus bieti | reverse complement strand
TTTATTTCAAAGCTTGATATTGGTTCATTCAGGATTTTAAATCTTTTCTGAATTCAATCTTGGGATATTGGGTGCTTCCAGGAATTTATCCATTTCCTCTAGGTTTTCTAAATTGTGTACATAGAACTGTTTATAGTATTCTCTGAGGATCTTTTATAGTTCTGTGGGATCAGTTGTAATGTCATTTTTGTCATTTCTTATTGTCTTACTTTGATCTCTCTGTTTTCTTTGTTAAAATATTTAAATTTTTTCTTGAGATGTCTTCTTTGTCTTATATGTTATTTTAAAGTGTATTGTTTAATGTCCAAGAATTTTGGGGCTTTCTACACAACTTTCTGTTATTGATTTCTAGTTTAATTCCATTGTGGTGAAAGCAGATGTTGTATGATTTCTATTCTTTTAAATTTTTTAAGTTGTGTTTTTTAGGTTAGAATGTCATCTATGTTGATTAATGTTTCATGTGAACTTAAAAAGAATGTGTATTCTTCTGTTGTTGGATGCAGTGGTCTACAGATGTCAATTATATTTAGTTGCTTGTGATATTGAGTTCAACTGCATCCTTAATAACTTTCTGCATGGTAGATCTGTCCATTTCTGACAGAGGGGTATTAATGTCTTCAAATGTAACAGTGGATTCGTCCATTTCTCTTTGATGTCCTGTACATTTTTACCTCATGCATTTTGATATTCTCTTTTTAAGTGTATACACATTATGAAATATTATTTCTTGCCAGGCGCGATGACTCATGCCTGTAATCCCAGCACTTTGGGAGGCAGAGGCGGGCGGATCTCTTGAGGTCAGGAGATCGAGACCATCCTGGTCAACATGATGAAACCCCATCTCTACTAAAAATACAAAAATTAACCGGGTGTGGTGGTGGGCACCTGTAGTCGCAGCTACTTGGGAGG
>NW_016870747.1:0-806 GCF_001698545.2 Rhinopithecus bieti | reverse complement strand
ATAATTGTTATATATTTTGTTGTTATATATTTTGCCTTAAATTTATTATTTTGTTATTTGTGTTTCTGTGTTTATTAGAGATGGTATTCTTGAATAGTACTGAAGCTAATGTCTGGTGTAGACCTGGTGTAGGCAGTATTGAATGAAAGAGTTACTATGCACAATTTATTCCAACCTGTGGATTTATTTAAAGTTAATTATGCTTCAGTTTGTTTGTTATGACAGTCCTCTATAATATTATCAGTGAAGAACAACTTAAATAGGAAGAGCTATGTAACGTTTGTCAACACCACCCTTGGTACTAACCTGGGTAAAAGGTAGAAAGGTAGTCTACCTTTAGTGTGCCACATTGCTGTTAATAGATCCACCTACACTTGTTTCTCAGCCTGATACTCAACTACAAGAGTTTTTACCTTCTCATTAGTGGAGGACAAACCTGACATGAATATTTGAGAGAACATGGGACAGAATAAACGGCTGATATGTCAGAAGACGAAAAGTAATGCCATCCTAAAAGAATATCATTTGTCAACTTAAAGAAGATCTGCTACTTTGATCATGTTTGGCATTCTGTATGATATTTTCAGTCACATTTTTCAAAGGGCAGCTTAACCAGTGAATTGCGCTTTGCCTGGGCACTGAGATCTCAATTCCAAATCGTTTTTTGGTGACCTTTCTTTGAATTATTAAATTTTCCTTGTTATTCAAATGGAAAGTACAAATAATGTGAAACTTCAAATTATCTGATGATATAAAACTTGAAACTAGAAATAAGGTTTTAGGTGACAGAAAACTTTAGTTTATAA
>NW_016870746.1:0-506 GCF_001698545.2 Rhinopithecus bieti | reverse complement strand
ACGAGCACCTAAACCCTTCCCGCGCGCGCCTAAACCCTTCCCGCGCGCGCCTAAACCTTTCCTGCGCGCACGCTAAGCGCGGAAACATTTTTCCCGCCCAGGAAGATATGCAGCCTACCGCGCAGGCGCGATCCCAGCCCGGGAAAATTACAAACCCACGGCGCATGCGCAGTTGTAATTTGAGTAAGCCCAGCCTCCTGTCACCGCCCTGGCCCAACCTCTTCCTCTGCCAGCCTATATAAGGCATTGCACCGCCACCATTAAACGAGACTTGATCAGGCTATTTGTCTTGTCTCCATTTCTCGTGTTTTCTTGTCTCCTCCATTCCCACTCCCCTTCCAGGGTCTGTTCGACTATCCTGCAGTTGGGACAGTGGCACATGCCTGTAATCACAGCTACCGGGGAGGTTGAGGCAGGAGAATCACTTGAACCTGGGAGACAGAGGGTGCAGTGACCTGAGATTGCGCCATTGCACTTCAGCCTGGGCAACAAGAGCGAAACTCCAT
>NW_016870745.1:0-908 GCF_001698545.2 Rhinopithecus bieti | reverse complement strand
TATAGATTCAAAGCTATCCCCATCAAGATAACATTGACTTTCTTCATAGAATCAGAAAAAACTACTTTAACTTTCATATGGAACCAAGAAAGAGCCCGTATAGCCAAGACAATCCTTAGCAAAAATAACAAAGCTAGAGGCCTCACGTTACCTGACTTCAAAATATGCTACAAGACTACAGTAACTAAAATAGCATGGTACTGGTACCTAAACAGATATATAGGCCAATAGAACAGAAGAGAGTCCTCAGAAATAACACCACACATCTACAACCATCTGATCTTTGACAAACTTGACAAGAACAAACAATGGAGAGTGGATTCCCTATTTAATAAATGGTGTTGGGAAAACTGTCTAGCCATATGCAGAAAATTGAAACTGGACCCCTTCCTTATACCTTACACAAAAACTCAAGATGGATTAAAGACTTAAATGTGAGGCCTGAAATTATAAAAATCCCTAGAAGAAAACCTTAGCAATACCATTCAGGACATAGGCATGGGCAAAGTCTTCATGACTAAAATACCCAAAGCAATGGCAACAAAAGACAAAACTGACAAATCAGATCTAATTAAACTAAAGAGCTTCTGCACAGCAAAGGAAGCTGTCATCAGAGTGAACAGTCAACCTATAGAATGGGAGAAAATGTTGGCAATCCATCTGACAATGGGCTAATATCCAGAATCTTCAAAGAAAAAAATTTACAGAAAAAAAAAAAAACCCATCAAAAAGTGGGCAAAGGATACGAACAGACACTTCTCAAAAGAAGACACTTATGCAGCCAACAACCATATGAAAAAAAGCTCATCACTGGTCATTAGAAAAATGCACATCAAAACCACAATGGAATACCATTTCACACCAGTTAGAATGATGATCATTAAAAAGACAGGAAACTGGAGATGCTG
>NW_016870744.1:0-720 GCF_001698545.2 Rhinopithecus bieti | reverse complement strand
AAAAAGTCCAGAACCAGACAGATTCACAGCCAAATTCTACCAGAGGTACAAAGAGGAACAGGTACCATTCCATCTGAAACTAATCGAATCAATAGACAAAGAGGGAATCCTCCCCAGCTCATTTTATGAGGCCAGCATCATCCTGACACCAAAGCCTGGCAGAGACACAACAAACAGAAAAAGAGAATTTTAGACCAATATCCCTAATGAACATCGATGCAAAATCCTCAATAAAATACTGGCAAACCAAATCCAGCAGCACATCAAAAAGCTTATCCACCACAATCAAGTTGGTTTCATCCCTGGGATGCAAGGCTAGTTGAAGATGTGCAAATCAATAAACGTAATCCATCATATAAACAGAACCAAAGACAACCACGTGATTATCTCGATAGATGCAAAAAAGGCCTTTGACAAAATTCAACAGCCCTTCATGCTAAAAACTCACAATAAATTCGGTATTGATGGAAGGTATCTCAAAATAATAAGAGCTATTTATGACAAACCCACAAGCCAATATCATACTGAATGAGCAAAAACTGGAAGCATTCCCTTTGAAAACTGGTACAAGAAAGGGATGCCCTCTCTCACCACTCCTATTCAACATAGTGTTGGGAGTTCTGGCCAGGGCAATCAGGCAGGAGAAAGACATAAAGCGTATTCAATTAGGAAGAGAAGAAGTCAAACTGTCCCGTTTGCAGATGACATGATTGTATATTT
>NW_016870743.1:0-718 GCF_001698545.2 Rhinopithecus bieti | reverse complement strand
TAGTGACATAGGAAATATCCTCATATGAAAACTAGAAATATTCTTTCTGGGAAATCACTTTGTGATGTGTTAATTCATCTCAAAGAGCTACACAATCCTTTTCATGGATACGTTTGTTCGCAGAGTTTTTGGGAAATCTGAGAAGGGATAGTTTGAATTGCATAGAAGCCTATGGTGACTAAGGAAATATCCTCAGATAAGAACTAGAAAGAAGCATTCTGAGAAAGTTCTTTGTGATGTGTGAATTCATCTCAGAAAGTTACACCTTTCTTTTCCTGGAGCAGTTTGTTAATACTGTTTTCATATAATCTGCAATGGGATATTCTGGAGTGCATTCAGGACTATAGTGAAAAAGTAAATATCCTCATTTAAAAAGTAGAAGGAAGCTTTCTGAGAGACAGCTTCATAATGCGTGAATTCACCTTACAGAGTTACAACGTTCTTTTCATTGAGCAGTTTGATAACACTGATTTTTTGGTATCTGCAATAGGATATTTTAGAGGGCATTGAAGTCTATGGTGACAAAGAATATATGCTCAGATAAAAACCAAAGGAAACTTCCTGAGAAACTGCTTTGTGATGTGTGAATTCATCTCACTGAGTAACACCGTTCTTTTCATTGAGAAGTTTGCTAATACTTTTTTCGTTTAATCTGAAATTGGATACTCGGGAGTGCCTTCAGGAATATGGTGAAAAGTAAATATCTTCAGACAAAACG
>NW_016870742.1:0-808 GCF_001698545.2 Rhinopithecus bieti | reverse complement strand
TCCTTCACATCCTTTGTAAGTTGGATTCCTGGGTATTTTATTCTCCTTGTAGCAACTGTTAATGGGAATTCACTCATGATTTGGCTCTCTGTTTTTCTGTGATTGGTGTATAGGAATGCTTGTAATTTTTGCACATTGATTTTGTATCCTGAGACTTTGCTGAAGTTGCTTATCAGCTTATGGAGATTTTGGGTGGAGACAATGGATTTTTCTAAATATACAATCATGGCAACTGCAAACAGGGACAATTTGACTTCCTCTTTTCCTAATTGAATAACCTTTATTTCTTTCTCTTGCCTGATTGTCCTGGCCAGAACGTCCAACACTATGTTGAATAGGAGTGGTAAGAGAGACCATCCTTGTCTTGTGCCAATTTTCAAAGGGAATGCTTCCAGTTCTTGCCTATTCGGTATGATATTGGCTGTGGGTTTGTCATAAATAGCTCTTATTACTTTGAGATATGCTCCATTAATACCTAGTTTATTGAGAGTTTTTAGCCTGAAGGGCTGTTGAATTTTGTCAAAGGGCTTTTCTGCATCTACTGAGATAATCATGTGATTTTTGTCATTGGTTCTGTTTATGTGATGGATTACGTTTATTGATTTGCATATGTTGAAACAGCCTTGTATCCAAGGGATGAAGCCAATTTGATCATGGTGAATAAGCTTTTTGATGTGCTGCTGAGTTTGGTTTGCCAGTCTTATATTGAGGATTTTTGCATTAATGTTCATCAGTGACATTGATCTAAAATTCTCTTTTTTTGTTGTGTCTCTGCAAGGTTTGGGTATCAGGATGATGCTGGCCTCAT
>NW_016870741.1:0-1591 GCF_001698545.2 Rhinopithecus bieti | reverse complement strand
AAAAGAAATGGCTTTCCTTTCCCAACAAGCAGAGCCAGGCATCACCCCATGCTGCATTGATGGAGGGAGTGAATTGAGAAGTGTGGGAACATCATTTGGACTCTTCCCATTGCTCCCATTTTAATGCTTTCTAAAGGAACTGTTTCTCAGGTTTAAATAAAGTGGCAACACTGGCTAACTAGAACTTATTTATTTTTATTTATTTACTTTTGAGGTGGAGTCTTGCCCTATCGCCCAGGCTTACTAGAATTTAGAACCACTCCTTCATTTGTACGTATCCGTTCTGTCTTTCTAGTCCCCAACATATGATTTAGAATCTCACCTTCTTGCAGCAGAACCAGTGCCCTGATTTAAGTTATTGGATGTCTTTGTTGTGAAGAACTTGGTTCCAGCACTTTCCATACTACCAGCCCAGGAGTAGGTTGTGTTCTGTCCTCGAACATTGGAGTCTTGGGTAGACTGCAGGCCTGATGACAGGCATTGCTTGTCTCCCTGTGAGAGGCCTTTTCCTTCCTTTGCCCACAGATCATTGTGGACACACCAGCTGCCTGCCTGGAGGAAGGAGCTCCTTCCTACCAGCCTGTGGAGTCTCATTTCTGCTGGAAAGGTATAAGAATGCTGCAGACTTGATCTCAGGACCCTACCATGCTTTCCAAGTGACCCTAGAGATTAAAGGTCTTTGATTTTACAGAAGAAAAACAGCATAAATACTCAGTCTTATGGGGGTAATTATTGCCTTTCCTACTAAAAGTAGCATTACGTGGGAAAGCCGGCCTTGTCTTCAACTGGGCACATCCTTGAAGGACCAAGAGGGTCTTCTAAGAAAACCATGAATGTTTCTGTTCCAGTATTTCCTCAATAAAGACATTTGCCAACCAGTGACCCAAGCCTGACCTAAGCTGCTCAGAATTTAGCTCATTTCCTTTGCTGAGCAGGCATGTTACATTTCTATGTAATCGGGCATATTTGCCATTGGAGAAAATTCTGAGGACCGTAATCATTTTAGCCATTAATAGCTGATGGTCAGTTCTGCAGGTGCCCCTCCCCATATCACATTAAGACTCCTTTTTATATACAGTTTGAAGTTTAAGAATCCATAAAGATGAATTGGAATCTTCTTTTTAAGAGTTATGGGCTTAAGGAAGTTGAACTGTAAAAGGATCACTTTTATTCTGTACAGCCCAGCGTGCAAGCCAAGTGACTGTGTGTTCATTCACATTTTCTTTTTTTTTTTTTTTTTTTGAGGTGGAGTCTCGCTCTGTCGCCCAGGCTGGAGTGCAGTGGCATGATCTCGGCTCACTGGAAGCTTCGCCTCCCGGGTTCCCGCCATTCTCCCGCCTCAGCCTCCGAGTAGCTGGGACTACAGGCGCCCGCCACCTCGCCCGGCTAGTTTTTTTTATTTTTAGTAGAGACAGGGTTTCACCGTGTTAGCCAGGAGGGTCTCGATCTCCTGACCTCGTGATCCACCCGCCTCGGCCTCCCAAAGTGCTGGGATTACAGGCTTGAGCCACCGCGCCTGGCTCATTCACATTTTCATCAGGCAGCTCTGGCCAGAGGCCCTGAAAGGGTCGAGTATGGTGGAAGAGTCCAT
>NW_016870740.1:0-807 GCF_001698545.2 Rhinopithecus bieti | reverse complement strand
AAAAGTAGGGGTCCAGTTTTATTTTTCTGCATATGGCTAGCCAGTTATTTCAGCACTATTTTTGAATAGGAAATCTCTTCCCCATTGCTTATTTTTGTTGACTTTGTTGAAGATCAAATCATTGTAGGTGTGTGGGTTTATTTCTGGGTTCTGAATTCAGTCCATTGACCTATGTGTTTGCTTTATTGTTTTAACCAGGACCATGCTGTTTTGGTCCCTGTAGCATTATATATAGTTTGAAGTTGTGTAATGTGTTGCCTCTGGCCCTAAAGAACCAGCTTTTGGTTATGTTGATTTTCTCTTGACTTATTATTTTTCAATTTCATCGATTTCTGCTCTAATTTCCATCTCCTTTCTTCTTCTTACTTTGGATTCAGTTTGCTCTTCTTTTTCTAGTTTTTTCAGATGAAGATTTAAATTATCATCTTTGACTTGCTGCTGGATTTGGTTTGCTAGTATTTTATTAAGTTTTTTTTGCATCAATATTTATAAGGAATATTGGCCTAAAGTTTTCTTTTTTTTTTTTTTGTATCTCTGCCAGGTTTTGGTATCAGGATGATGCTGGCCTCATTAAATGAGTTAGGGAGGAGTCCCTCCTTTTCAACTGTTTGGAATAGTTTCAGAAAAAAATGGTACCGGCTCCTCTTTGTACCTCTGGTAGAATTTAGCTGTAAATCTGTCTGGTCCTGACCTTTTCTTTTTTGCTTGGTAGGCTATTTATTACTGCCTAAATTTCAGAACTTGTTATTGGTCTATTCAGAAATTCCACTTCTTCCTGGTTCAATCTTGGCAGGGTATATGTGCCCA
>NW_016870737.1:0-1414 GCF_001698545.2 Rhinopithecus bieti | reverse complement strand
AATGGAGACAGAGTCTCTCTCTGTCGCCCAGGCTGGAGTGCAGTGGCACGATCTCGGCTCACTGCAACCTCCGCCTCCTGGGTTCAAGCAATTCTCCTACTTCAGCCTCCCAAATAGCTGGGACTACAGGTGCATGCTGCCACACTTAGCTAATTTTTTGTATTTCAGTAGAGACGGGTTTTACCATGTTGCCCAGGCTGGTCTCAAACTCCTGAGCTCAGGCAATTCACCCCACCTCAAAGTGCTAGGATTACAGGTGTGAGCCACTGTGCCCAGCCTATCCCTGAGTTTTATGAAGTAGTAATTCCTACTGCTCTTGGTCTCCCCCAGCTAAAATCAGTTTTTCCTGGGAACAAAGACCATGATGCTCCCTTCTTTAGTAGTCACCTGACCCAATGGTAAGGTCAATGCTCTATACACAATTAAAGCTTGTTTGGAATTAATAATTGTTAGATAAACAACTTTTTCTATTTCTGTAAGTTTTATAAACAAATGTCATCAAAATGCTTGAAAAGCAACTTCAGGTTTTACGTTCTGTAGTGGTACAACTGAATTTTATTTTAATTAATTAATTACTTAATTATTGAGATGGAATCTTGCTCTGTCACCCAGACTGAAGTGCAGTGGCGTAATCTGGGCTCACTGCAGCCTCTGCCTCCTGGGTTCAAGCGATTGTCCTGCCTCAGCAGCTGGGACTACAGGCGCTTGCCACCATGCCCAACTAATTTTTTTTGTATTTTTAGTAGAGACGCGGGTTTCACTATGTTGACCAGTCTCGTCTTGAACTCCTGACCTCGTGATCCACCTGCCTTGGCCTCTCAAAGTGCTGGGATTACAGGTGTGAGCCACCGCACCCATCCTATATATATATATATTTTTTTTAAGAGATGGGGTCTCACTCTGTCACCCAGGCTGCATTGCAGTGTTGTTGATCATAGCTCAAGCAGTCTTCTTGCCTCAGCCTCCCAAATTGCTGTGATTACAGGTGTGAGCTACCGCACCTGGCCTCTTCATATCTTAAAACAGTAAGACTACTGTGTTCAGGAGCCCTTTTATCCCTGATTTTTTTTTTTTTTTTTTTTATGGAGATGGAGTCTCTCTCTGTTGCCTAGGCTGGAGTGCAGTGGCGCGATCTCAGCTCATTGCAACCTCCGCCTCCTGGGTTCAAGCAATTCTCCTATCTCAGCCTCCCAAATACCTGGGACTACAGGTGCACACTGCCACGCCAAGCTAATTTTTTGTATTTTAGTAGAGACAGGGTTTCACCATGTTGCCCAGGCTGATCTCAAACTCCTGAGCTCAGACAATCCACCTGCCTGAAAGTGCTAGGATTACAGGTGTGAGCCACCGTGCCCAGCCTATCCCTGAGTTTTATAAAGTAGTAATTCCTACTGCTCTTGGTCTCCCCCAGCTA
>NW_016870736.1:0-840 GCF_001698545.2 Rhinopithecus bieti | reverse complement strand
TCTATCAAAAAACATGATATTCTGATAAGATTTTGTAATCATGAAATCCCAAATAGCTGTTGTCGTTCTAACATTTCATTTCTCCACACCCTAGCCTTTCTGTCTCTTTAATTAAATTAGTTATTTTATTGATATCTTCTAAGATTGAACTTTCATCCAAAATGCATAGATATTCATATTTCATAAATAATCTAAAAAGAAATTTTATCATATTCTTGGTCATCCAGCAAGATGAATAAGTATTGAGTAAACTTACTTGGGTGTGTTTTTAGCCTTTCTGAAAGTACGTTCAGTTCCCCTCCAGGGCAGATATCGGATCTACTATGTGCGCAAGGCCATTTTATTCAATCCATAGGTTTACTATGTATTGTCACTTATTTTGTAAATAGTATTCGAAGTTTTATTTTTTATTCAATTTTTATCTGTATGAAAATTTATCTCAGGAAACATTGAATGTAAACATTTGCCTTTGATGAATTCCATATTATATTTAAGTTCATGTTTACATATGTCTCTCAAAAAAAAAGAAGTAAAGTATGTTTATATTTACTGTTAATTATTTTAATCATATACACTTTACCAGGAATTGTTCTCCCTTATGTAGGAAACTCTGATCATTGTGCTCAAAATTTTAAAGGAAGACACAGGAAATGGTGAAGAAATGGATGGTTGACAGAGCGTTCAGCTGAGTTTCAGGTACCACAGTTTTCTCACATATCCAATTTATTATCTTACTTTAAACATAAATCATGTATACTACAACAATCAGACAGGCATTAATTTTATTTGAATAAGTGTGTAATTTTTTTGTAGATTACACACTACTTCCTAAACATTAAA
>NW_016870735.1:5744-7140 GCF_001698545.2 Rhinopithecus bieti | reverse complement strand
TTGATCACCTTTAAAAAAAAAAAAACTTTCTGTTTCTATCAAGCTCCCTGTTCTTAGCAAATAATTTTATTAAATTTTATATTTAATTTTGTGGGTACACAGTACAGGTACATATTTATGGGTTACATGAGCTATTTTGATACAGGCATGCAGTACATAATAATCACATTATGGAAAACTGGATATCCATCCTCTCATGCACTTACCCTTTGT
Source organism: Rhinopithecus bieti (assembly GCF_001698545.2). Taxonomy (NCBI): domain Eukaryota; kingdom Metazoa; phylum Chordata; class Mammalia; order Primates; family Cercopithecidae; genus Rhinopithecus; species Rhinopithecus bieti. The sequence continues at coordinate 6,927 of NW_016870735.1, read as the reverse complement.
GTTACAAACAATCCACTAATACTATTTTATTTTAAAATGTAAAATTAAATTATTATTCACTAAAATCCCCTTTCTGTGCAAATAGTAGGTCTTAATCATTCTTTCTAACAGTTTATTTTTGTGTACATTAATCATCCCCATCTCCCTTCTGACCACCCCCCTCCAACTACATTTCTCAGCCTCTGGTAACCATACTTCTATTCTCTATCTTCAGGAGTTCATTTGTTTTGATCTTTAGAACACACAAAGAACATGTAAAAACATAATGAACTCCAGTTCCATTTATGTTGTTGCAAAAGACAGAATCTCATTTTTTTAAATCACTGAATAGTATTCCATTGCGTAAAAGCACCACATTTCTTTTATCCGTTCATCTGTTAATGGACAATTAGGTTGCTTTCACATTTTGGCTATTGTGAGCAGTGCTGCAACAAATACAGGAGTGCAGATATCTCTTTAATATACTGATCTCTTTTCTTTTAGATATATACCTAGCAGTGAGAATGCTGGGTTTTATTTTAGTTATTGGAGGAACCTCCAACCTGTTCTTCATAGTGGTTGTAATAACTTACATTCCCACCAACAGTGTACAAGGTTTCCCTTTTCTTCAAAACCTCACCAGCAGGTGCTATTTCCTGACTTTTGGATAAAAGTCATTTTGACTGTGGTGAGATGATATCTCATTGCAGTTTTGATTTGCATTTCTCTGATCATCAGTGGCATTGAACACTTTTTCATACGCCTCTTTGTCATTTGTATGTCTTCTTTTGAGAAAGTCTATCCAAATCTTTTGAACATTTTAAAATTGTGTTATTGAATTTTTTCCTGTAGAGTTGTTTGAAATCATTTTATATTCTGGATATAAATGCCCTGTCAGATGAATAGCTTGCAAATATTCTCTCTCATTTTGTGGGCTGTCTCTTCACTTTGTTGATTGTATGCTCTACTGTGCAGAAGCTTTTTAACTTCTATTTGTCCATTTTTGCTTTGGTTTCCTGTGCTTGTGGTGTATTGCTCAATAAATTTTTGCCCAGAAAAAAACTCCAATGACCTAGAGATTTTCCCCAAAGTTTTCTTGTAGCATAGTTTGAGATCTTAGATTTAAGTATTTAATCCATTCTAATTTGATTTTTGTATGAGGTGAGAGATGGGGATCAAGTTTTATTCTTCTGCATATAGATAG
>NW_016870735.1:0-1982 GCF_001698545.2 Rhinopithecus bieti | reverse complement strand
TGTCTCTAAAAAAGAAAAATTATAACAAGTAAGAATGGCATCCAAAGTACTTGACAATTAGTTTTTTATGGATACCAGCCAATCATAACAGCCACTGTGACTAATCAGAGCCAATACTTGAAATTTTAAAAAGTGCTGTTTGTACTTAGTAAAACACATGGTGGATGGTTCTAGAAATCTAAATTGTAAAATAAGAGCAAATATTTATTGATTACTTGGCTTAAAATAATAAGAAAGCCATCGATTCAGTCTCATGATATAGAAAGCGTTTGGCATTATTTATTTCTGGTAAACACAAAATGCTTCTGACAATATTAAACATTCAATAAAGTGTCTCATTATTTTGAAGAAAATGATATAACTAATTCTTAAAATCTGAATTGAAAATTTCTGATTAATTTTGAATAATTTTAAAATAAATTTTCGGAACAAATCCAAATTGGTGCTTTACTACCATTTCTTTCCTTTCCCCAGTTAGCAAATATTTACTTGCAAATACTTATTAGCAGCAGTCTGCTAAGATAGAATTTGTTGTATTTCAACATAAAACTTGGATATCTACACTACTTCACATAAATTGATTGTATTAATGTAAAATGATGCTACTTTAATTTCATATAAAATAAAATTAGTACTTTTAAAAATCAAAATCCTTCAAAATGACAATAAATATTAAATAATAAAGGTGATTTTTTGATAACTTAAAAAAATGATAATTTGGGATTAGCATCCACAATGAGGCAGAGACGGCCTTTGGAAGTGGCCAGGTTTTGCCCTTATGCACCAGTAGCCAGTCTGCAGAGAGAAGGAAGAAGCAGCAAGTGTGCATGAGGCGAGAGAATAAGTCTCAGAAAGAGCCTGTGCTTGGCCTTGACAGCCCTTGAATTTTGGTTCTAGCCCCTCCTGGCTGTGAAACACAGATTGTGCTTCCAGTGAATGCCTCTTCTCTGTTTAAACTATAATAGCTGGAGTGCATCTCTGTTGCTTGAAACTGAAAGACCCCTGATGAACACATTGATTCAATAGAGGAAATGAGACAATGGCAAGCAGAAAGTCTCCGCATAGTGTTCATGGGAATAGCAGAAATAAATGATCTGGTTACTTTTAATATAAAACACACAACTGGCCATATGTAAATGCACATGAAGTTTTGATAGTTTAATCCATTTCATGAATGTGTGACTATTTAATGTTTTCTGTTTTAAGAAAAAGTTATCAGGCTAGGCACAGTGGCTCATGTGTGTAATCTCCACACTTTGAAAGACCAAGGGGGGAGGACCACTTGAGTCCAGGTGTTTGAGACCAGCCTGGGCAACATACAGAGGCTATGTCTCTCCAAAAAAAAAAAGAAAGAAAGAAAAGAAAAGAAAAAGAAAAATAAATAGATCAGCCAAGTGTGGTGGTGCATGCTTGTTGTCCCAGCTATTCTGGAAGCTGAGATGGGAGGATTGCTTGGGCCTGGAACATCAAGACTTCAGAAAGCTATGATCATGCCATTGCATTCCAGCCCGGGCAACAGAGCAAGAACATGTCTGAAAATAAATAAATACTTAAGAAGTTATCTGTGAAAGGGGACAGGAGCATATTGTATATTTGTATATATGTATCTATGCATGTATATAATATCTTGCCCATGATGCTCTGCTTATAGATTTGAGGTCTTTAAATCACAAGAACCAGAAAATACTGTTCTAGAATAATTGCTACAGCAACATTTTGCTTTTATACATTTTTAATGTAGGGGACTTTGGCAAAGATTAACATTGTTAATGACACTAGAAGAGATATTATCACTTCCTGGAACCCAGTGACAGATTAGTTTGACTACATAGGATTTGAAATATTCATAGTGATGAACAAATATCAACTAATAAATCTCTTTGATCAAACCGTTGCTTCGTTTTAATCTTTAAAGGCCATCATGATTTATTTTATATTTGTAATTTTTTCTTATATAATTATTTGGCTGTTAAAGCAAAGGC
>NW_016870734.1:0-1413 GCF_001698545.2 Rhinopithecus bieti | reverse complement strand
ACATTATGCACATGTACCCTAGAACTTAAAGTATAATAATAAAAAAAAAAAAAACTTTGAATATGACTGAATTTTTTAGTTTATTTCGCATTACTACTGAATGAGAGAATCAACCTTTACTAAGTGCCTAACAGGTGTTGCCAGAAATTACGCCAGGTACTTTTACTACATTACTCATTTATGTCACACAAGAATTACATTTTATAAGTGAATTTTCAAAATCTATCCAATGTCTCACTGTTCATAAATAGAAGAGCCAGAATTTAAAGCGGTATAGTTTGAAAGCCTACATACTCCCTATAGCATGCCACCTCCACTTTCACTTCTAGCAAATTTTCAGGTAACTAAAGAAGGAGGCTGGGTGTGGTGACTCCCATCTGTAATCCTAGTGCTTTAGGAGGCCAAAACAGGAGGGCTGCTTGAGGCCAGGAGCTGGAAACCAGACTGGGCAACATAGTAAGATCTCATCCCAACAAAAAACAAAAAATAAGCCAGGCGTGGTGGTGCACGCCGATAGTCTCAACTACTCCAGTGGTTCACTTGAGCCCAGGAATTTGAGACTGCAGTGAGGTATGATCACACCACAGCACTCCGGCCTGGGTGACAGAGCAAGACCCTGTATATTTCAAGAAAAAAAAAAAAAAAAAAAAAAACCATGGGGGAGCTACCATTTATGTTCTACTTCTTGTCTCCTTCTAGAACTCCTGGGTCAACCTTCAGAGCCCATCCCAAACGCCACCTTCTGCGTATAACAGTGAACTGATCACTCCCTCCAGTGAGCTACCTCCATACCCTAAATTTACTGCTATTATTGTGCATATCACCTTATAGTGTAATTATTTTTTTTCTTTGTCTTTCCTACTCAGCAATTTGCTCTGTATACCCCAGATCCATGTTTAACTCATCATTAATCCCCAGGATCCAATGCAACACTCGTTTAGCACCTAATAGATACAGTCTGTTTTGCTGCATGTGCTTCTGTAACATGAATTAGTTTATGTGCCACTAGTAATCAGGGGTCACGTCAATCAAAAGTCGTATCATTTCATATGTGACTTTTCCAAACATGGTTTCATTTCACATCACCAAGTAATATCAAATGGATGCAAAGTATACTAACTGCCAATACAGCAAGCTACAAACAGGAGCTTCCACTTACCCTCCTTCTTCATCTTTGCTCAATTTGGCCAGAGCCTCTGTCTTGGAAATGCTTGTTGCTCAGTTCTCACCTTCATGCACTTTGCCCTTGTCTTCATTTTTTAGCAAGCTCAACTCTACTAGAACGCCCCACCCATCTTTCTATAAAGTTATCTTCATTATTTTTAATGTAAATTCCTCCATCTACTATATAGTATGTATTGATTAAGAATTTAAAATTCTTTTAGTGGTACTTGTGTGTGTGTATATATATAT
>NW_016870733.1:0-507 GCF_001698545.2 Rhinopithecus bieti | reverse complement strand
TGCCCATCTTTTAATTGCATTATTTGTTTTCTTGATATTGAGTTGAGTTTCTTATGTATTTTAAAATTAACCTTTTATCAGGTATAAGTTATGCAAATATTTTCTTTTTTGTGATGTCTCTCTTTACTCTATTGACTGTTTACTTTGCTGTGTAGAATATTTTCAATTTGATGTAATCCTACTTGGAATTTTTGCTTTTGTTGCCTATGCTTTTGCAGTCATATCTCAAAGAACATGACCTCGGCCAATATCATGGAGCCTTTTGCTGGTTTTCTTCTAGTTATTTTACAGTTTCAGGTCTGACATTTAAGTGTAAACCATTTTGAGTTGATTGGTATCTATGGTGTTGTTCTTCTACATGAAGATATTCAGTTTTCCCACCATTTGTTATTAAGGATATTTTCATCTCCCCATTGTTGAAAAGTGTCTCTTGACACCTTGTTAAAAATCAATTGGCTATAAATGCATGGAATTACTTCTGGATTCTATTCTGTCTCATTGTTTTAT
>NW_016870732.1:0-720 GCF_001698545.2 Rhinopithecus bieti | reverse complement strand
CTAGGAAAGCCAGGTATTGTCCAAGGTTTCTCCCCATGTGATAGCCTGAGATATGGCCCTGTGGAAGGGAAAGACCTGACTGTCCCCCCAGCCCGACACCCGTCCCCCAGCCCGACACCCGTAAAGGGTCTGTGCTGAGGAGGATTAGTAAAAGATGGAAGGCCTCTTTGCAGTTGTGATAAGAGGAAGGCATCTGTCTCCTGCTCCTCCCTGGGCAATGGAATGTAAAACCCGGTTGTACATTCTATTTACTGAGATAGGAGAAAACTGCCTTAGGGCTGGAGGTGAGACATGCTAGTGGCAATACTGCTCTTTAATGCGCTGAGATGTTTGTATAGGTGCACATCAAGGCACAGCACCTTTTCTTAACCTTGTTTATGACACAGAGGTCTTTGTTTACATGTTTTCCTGCTGACCCTCTCCCCACTATTACCCTATTGTCCCGCCACATTCCCCTCTTTGAGAGGTAGAGATAATTATCAATAAATACTGAGGGAACTCAGAGACAGCGTGGGTCCCCTGGGCACACTTTTCTTTCTCTATACTTTGTGTGTCTCTTTTCTTTTTTTTCTTTTGAGATGGAATCTCGCTCTTTCACCCAGGCTGGAGTGCAGTGGCACAATCTCAGCTCACTGCAACCTTTGCCTCCAGGGTTCATGCCATTCTCCTGCCTGAGCCTCCTGAATAGCTGGGACTACAGGCGCCTGCCACTGCGCCCGG
>NW_016870731.1:0-1749 GCF_001698545.2 Rhinopithecus bieti | reverse complement strand
AATCCCATTTGTCAATTGTGGTTTTTGTTGCCATTGCTTTTGGTGCTTTAGACATGAAGTCTTTGCCCATGCCTATGTCCTGAATGATATTTTCTAGGTCTTCTTCTAGGATTTTATGGTTTTAGGTCTTACTTTTAAGTCTTTAATCCATCTTGAGTTAATTTTTGTATAAGGTTTAAGGAAGGGTTCCAGTTTCAGTTTTATATCTAAGGCTAGCCAGTTTTCCCAATAGGTAATCCCTTCCACACTGCTTGTTTTTGTCAGGTTTGTCAAAGATCAGATGGTTGTAGATGTGTGATGTTATTTCTGAGGCCCCTGTTCTGTTTTATTGGTCTATATATCTGTTTTGGTTCCACTATCATGCTGTTTTGTTTACTGTAGCCTTGTAATATAGTTTGAAGTCAGGTAGCATGATGCTTCCAGCTTTGTTTTTTTGCTTAGGATTGTCTTTGCTATGCATGCTCTTTTTTGATTCCATATGAAATTTAAAGTCATTTTTTCTACTTCTGTGAAGAAAGTCAATAGTAACTTGACTGAGATAGCATTAGATCTTTAAATTACTTTGTGTAGTATGGCCATTTTCACAATAGTGATTCTTCCTGTCCATGAGCATGGAATATTTTTCAATATGTTTGTGCCCTCTCTTATTTCCTTGACCAGCCCCTCTTATTTCCTTGAGCAGCAGTGTACTTTGCAGGGACTTAAAGTACAATAATAACAAAAAATTGAAAAATTAAGGTACTAGAACTTTGAACTTCTGAGGAGCTGACTTGGAAAAATACAAAACTCAGCAATAAGAGGTAGAGATCTGAACATATAAATGCAGGATTAATAAATTATGTACGCAATCCTTTTTAAAATTCAGGAAAAAATATAACTGTAATAAAACAATATCTAATACCATTGTGACTAGAAATATCTATCAAAAGTTATATTATTTAGTTTCAAGAAGATAGGATTTAAGGATTCCCCCAAAAATTGTGAAAAATGTCATGCATATATTCAAAATATATAAAAAAGAAAAAATAAGATAAGCAGAGTAAAAGTACAACAGAAAGAAAAGTCTGAATAAAGTACAAACAAACAAAAATACCCTATCATATACTTTATACAAATAAGAGACATATCTAACATTTCAGGATATAAAAGGTTTATATAAAACTGGTATGTGAGCAATAAGTAACCAAATAAAAATTAATATAACTACATTAGTATGCAATGAATAACTTTTAGAGAGAAAGCTTCCTATGTAAAGATATAAAATGGTGTTGGTTGTGGGATCCCAAATTTACATGCAATTTTAGTTTATTCTCAACCTAAGCCTTCAACTGAAACCTAGACATCTCCCTGTGTCCAATTTACATGCATATACCTATAAAATAAGGAGATGAAAGGAAAATTATTACGGTGTCTTATTTGTGGGAAGAAAAATTTGGAAAATATTTTGTAAAGTGGACAGCAAAATGAACAAGCTTGATCTAATTGATGAGGGCAAAACTACAGTCAGAATCCTTTACAAGTAGAGAGACAGAATTTTTAAAATTCAAGTAAATTAGTACATAAATCGAGTCTCAACAAACACCTGCATACAGGTATCTTACAGATTATATTCTGAAAGATAAAATGTCATTGCATTAGAGATAAATATAAATTTAAATGATTGAAAGATAATAACTAAATAAATACCTGTCTGGAATTTTAAACTATACTTTCAAAATGGGTTGCATAAGAAATAAAAATGAAAGTTTA
>NW_016870730.1:0-720 GCF_001698545.2 Rhinopithecus bieti | reverse complement strand
CTGGAGTCTGGCGCTGCCCTCACTGCTGTGCATGTGGAACTGGAGTCTGGTGCTGCCCTCACTGCTGTGCACGTGAAGCAGGAGCCTGGTGTTGCCCTCACTGCTGTGAACGTGGACCTGGAGCCTGGTGTTGCCCTCACTGCTGTGTTTGGCAGACCTGAACTCTGCCCAGAGCATCAGGATTGGGCCCAGTAGTTCCAAAAAGTGGAGGAGGAAGTCCAGGCCAGGGAACACAGGACTGCGGCCCAGATGGAGCTGGAACCCAGCATCTTCCTTCAGGTGATTAGGCCATCATGATGTAGAAGCAGGCTCTCAGCACAGATACCCTCCTCCTTCCCCCTCTGCTTATGTGCATGGCGCTTTCCTATCTCTCCCCTGGGCCTTCAAGGTAAAGGGTCAACTCCATACAGTGCCTTCCAGCCTCACCTTTTGTCCTTGCCCTCTCCCTCCCTGATCTCGTGGACTTCACTGCCATTGCCCACACCTGCCAGGATGGCCCTCGCTGCCAAGGCTCCCCCTCGCTGCCAAGGCTCCATACACGACATTTCTTCCATCCCGGAGGTTTTCCCCCAATTCTTCTTCATGATACAGCTCCTCCAGGAAGCCCTCCCTCATCTCCCTCCTTGGGTTTCCCACCTCTCAGGCTTTCTGTGTTGTTGATTTCTGTTTCTCCAGCTATCCTTCCTGCTCTGTTAGGATGGCACTGGGGACAGGGACAGG
>NW_016870729.1:0-253 GCF_001698545.2 Rhinopithecus bieti | reverse complement strand
TGTCGCCCGGGCTGGAGTGCAGTGGCCGGACCTCAGCTCACTGCAAGCTCCGCCTCCTGGTTTCTCCTGCCTCAGCCTCCGAAGTAGCTGGGACTACAGGCGCCCGCCACCTCGCCCGGCTAGTTTTTTGTATTTTTAGTAGAGACGGGGTTTCACCATGTTAGCCAGGATGGTCTCGATCTCCTGACCTCGTGATCCACCCGTCTCGGCCTCCCAAAGTGCTGGGATTACAGGCTTGAGCCACCGCGCCCGG
>NW_016870728.1:0-758 GCF_001698545.2 Rhinopithecus bieti | reverse complement strand
TGAGACGGAGTCTCGTTCTGTTGCTCAGACTGGAGTGCAGTGGCACAATCTCAGGTCACTGCAACCTCCACCTCCCGGATTCTAGTGATTCTTGTGTCTCAGCCTCCTGGGTAGCTGACATTACAGGCACACATCACCATGCCTGGCTAATAAAATTAACTGGTATTTTAGTAGAGATGGGTTTTTGTCATATTGGCCAGGCTGGTCTTGAACTCCTGTACCTCAAGCTGTTCACCCGGCTTGGCCTCCCAAAGTGCTGGGATTACAGGCGTGAGCCACCATACTGGCCGTATAGTCTCTTATAAGGAACATCAGTCATGTTGGATTAAGGGCCTGCCCTGCTCCAGTATGACCTCATCTTAGCTACTTACAACCCCAATGACAGTATTTCCAAATAAAGTCACATTCTGAGGCTCTACGAAGTACATGAATTTTGGGGGGACACTGTTCAACCCAGTCCATTCAGTATCTATTTAACATAAAAAATCCCACACTATACAGGATGAAAAAATGACTTATGAAGTAGATGAATGATTGTTGAATATACAGATGTGATCTTTTATTTTCCAGTCACATACAGGGATAAGAATTTTTGGGGAATATGTCTCATTCACAAATATGTGTTACATGCAAAGAGAAATTTATACATTGTTCAAGTAGGATTCAGGGAATTAACCTAATTGCATTCTCTTGTTTCTATTTCAAGCATATTGTTCTCCAGATTTTTTTTTTTTTTCTAATTCTGATTTCCCTGTAGG
>NW_016870727.1:0-759 GCF_001698545.2 Rhinopithecus bieti | reverse complement strand
AGAAAAGACTTGGAAGGTGATTGTGTTAAGACAAAGAGTGGTCAAAGCAACCATGGAGATAGAAATAAGCATAAAATCAATCCAGAGATGTCGATATATATATAATTTAGTAACTGGCACATATGTTCAATGCATTATCATATGCTATGAGAAGGACACAGTGAGGAGCTGGGAAAAGATCGTGGAGACAGACCCAGATTGTTTTCCAGATAGCTTAGAATTAACGTCTTAATAAAGCTTGCCATTTATCTGAAATATTGCCTTTGCATGTGAAAATAAATCACTCCAACCTTTACCTTTTTCTCATGTAGTTTGATGTACTCTTTGGAAAAAGTTTGATACAGCAATTGAAAAGCTTGACATGTACGCTACCCATATATTCAAATATGCACAAAGCCCTACAGACACAAATGTTCATTTGGACATTATTTATAAAAGGCTAGAAACAACTCAAGTGGGCATAATAAGGGACTTGTGAAATAAAGTATAGAATTCCATACAAAGGATTACTTTGAAGCTATAATCTATGTTTGAAGATTTGAGAAGTTTTGCAAGATAAGCTTTTTAAATAAAAAATAAGAAACAAAAGATTGTGTATAATATTCTCCAATTGTGATAAATGACATAAATGAGTATATATATACACACACACAGATACACAGACATGTAGATACATACATATATACACATTCATAGATACAACTAAACACAGATGTGTACACACCAGAAAAATACACCAAGGGTATAGAAAGAGTTGTT
>NW_016870726.1:0-758 GCF_001698545.2 Rhinopithecus bieti | reverse complement strand
ACCTAACTTATACTTTAATTAGAAAAATAATTGCAACCACCTCAAAATTGAAGAAGTAAAAACTACTCACAAACAACAGATCAAAGAGGCAATAAATGAAATATTAGACTATAAAATAATGAAAAGCAATACAGTGAATATCAAGTCTATGAAATGTATCTAAAGTATTCAGAGGCAAATAGATACCTTTTAATATTTTATCATTTAAAAGTGAAAAAAATGGCAGTATCTTGGAAAGGAAATATTAAAGCCTGAGGACCATTGTTGGGAGTGATGGCATGATAACAGTCCTATCAGATAATGAGGTAGTATGATATATGTTATAAGCACTGGCCTTAAAACCAGGTGACTTGCATCCATTTCTCAACCCTACCACATTCATAGTAGTATGAAGTTGGACAAGATATTGAACTTGGATATTTACTTTTCTCATCTGGAAAATATCAGCTTGGCAAATATTTTCTGTAAAGGGCCAGATAGTAAATATTTTAGACTTCACAAGCTACATTAAATCATCTCTGTCACAACTACTCAACTCCACCATCAAAGCACAAAAGCATCCATAAGCAATATGTAAATGTCAAGCGTAGCTATGTTCCATGTGTCCCATTAAAACCTTACAAAAACAGGCAACTGGAAGCAGGATTTGGTCCCAGGTCGACTGTGGTTATTTGGCTCCTAAATCACAGTGTTTTTCATAATAATTGACTAAAAAAAAGTCTGCAAAATACTCTACAGGTAAAGTCAGGGTAGTGTAG
>NW_016870725.1:0-842 GCF_001698545.2 Rhinopithecus bieti | reverse complement strand
AAGAAAAAAAAAAGAAGAAGCCCCTTGGGCACTGGTTGAGCTACAACCAATTATGTCTTCCATAAATGCCATCTGATATTTTCTTTCTGCACTTACTGTGCAGAATTAAATATAATTAAATTACAAATTTCTTGAGAGTGAAGACCATATTTTATACCTTTCCCTTACATTTACCCAGTCTTACCTGGAGGTCTAAACCCATGTGTTTACCTCAAAAGTTTTTATGGGAGGTGGAGGGACGGGCAAGTTGTGTCAACATCCACACATCTACTGCCACCACATCAAGAATCAAGACCTCCAAAAGTTATTATTATTATTTTTTTTGAGACACAGTTTCGCTCTTGTCACCCAGGCTGGAGTGCAATGGCATGATCTCAGCTCACTGCAACCTCCACCTACCGGGTTCAAGTGATTCTCCCGCCTCAGCCTCCCGAGTAGCTGGGATTACAGGCACACGCCACCACGCCTGGCTAATTTTGTATTTTTAGTAGAGACAGGGTTTCTCCATGTTGGTCAGGCTGGTCTCGAACTCCTGACCTCAGGTGATCTGCTCGCCTTGGCCTCTCAAACTGCTGGGATTACAGGCATGAGCCACGGTGCCCAGCCAAGACCTCCAAAAGTTTTAATGGTCTCCACAGGGAGACTGGATAGCACTGTGATGATGAGCATGAAGTGTCATTATGAGGAGTGTGAAAGAGATCTGGCTCAATTTCTAGACCTACCACTTATGAGCTCTGTGATCATGGCAAGTTACCTAACATACCTTAGTCTCTCTACTGTAAAAACAGGAATGACAGCTGTGTTAGATTCTTTTCCTCCTTCTTCCTTTAAAATAGAAGACT
>NW_016870724.1:0-808 GCF_001698545.2 Rhinopithecus bieti | reverse complement strand
TGTCTCTCAAGGACAACTCAGGGCCTGTGAATGGGACAGCAGCTCACTAATGGATGTCGTGGCCTACCGGACACCTCTAAGAATGTACAGCAAGAAAAGCACTCAAGGAAAAAGCCTGTGCTTCTCCTCAAATTCCTCTGGAGGGTCTCTCTTGGCCTCTCTGAATCACAGTCACAAAGGGAGAGGAAGGGGAGGCTGCCCATCAAAGGGGCCTGTTCTTGAGTGTCAGACACGAACACCTGCTTATACCCTATGGCCAGGAAAAATTGTAGTCACACATGATGTAACTAAAAATAACCACACCCTTTATTAATAAGCTGGCACATTTTGGACCTATTCAGGTATACCTTAGAGCAGTTCACTATCCTCAGGTACAAAGCCTTCTTGGACCAATTCACAGGTCAGGGCATAGATGAACTGAAGTTCACTGAGGCCGAGAGCAACAAGAATGAAAGACCTGGTGGTCTGAGTACCAAGTACCAGAATGCCACAGCCAAGGAAGGAGGAGAGAGTTTGAGGTGTGAGACAGGGGGCAGTGGCCTAGGGCCTGTTACTGGGAGAGGGTGAAACAGTATCAATTCTTTATTCACCGACAGTGTGTTCTATGATGTCTGCGTGTGCACTCGCTATTCTTCCTATGTATTCTAACCTCTATTAAAGCATTTTCAGACGTGTGGGAACGAGCAAAAGGCCATCCCAAACCCAGGCTTGGAAGTGCCCTCGATATGGACACACAATGTCCAGCAGACCAGGTCAGAGGATGACTTAGGTATCCAGCATGGGGGTCCAACATATACCATGGAAATGG
>NW_016870723.1:0-841 GCF_001698545.2 Rhinopithecus bieti | reverse complement strand
ATGGGGTTTTCTAAATATACACATGTCATCTACAAACAGGGACAATTTGACTTCTTCATTTCCTAACTGAATATCCTTTATTTCTTCTCTTGCCTGATTGCCCTGGCTAGAACTTCCAACACCATGTTGAATAGGAGTTGTGAGATAGTGCATTCCTGTCTTGTGCTGGTTTTCAAAAGGAATGCTTCCACATTTTGCTCATTCAGTATGATATTGGCTGTGGATTTGTCATAAATAGCTCTTATTATTTTGAGATACGTTTCATCAATCCCTAGTTTTTTGAGAGTTTTTAGCATGAAGGGCGGTTGAATTTTGTCGAAGGGCTTTTCTGCATCCATTGAGATAATTATGTGGTTTTTGTTGTTGGTTCTGTTTATGAGATAGATTATGTTTATTGATTTGCATATGTTGAACCAGCCTTGCATCGCAGGGATGAAGTTGACTTGATCGTAGTGGATAAGTTTTTTGATGTGCTGCTGGATTCGGTTTGCCACTATTTTATTGAGGATTTTTGCATCAATGTTCAGCAGGGATATTGGCCTAAAATTCTCTTTTTTTGTTGTGTCTCTGCCAGGCTTTGGTATCAGGAGATGTTGGCCTCATAAAATGAGTTAGGGAGGATTCCCTCTTTTCTATTGATTTGAATAGTTTCAGAAAGAATGGTACCATCTCCTCTTTGTACCTCTGGTAGAATTTAGCTGTGAATTTGTCTGGTCCTGGATATTTTTTTGATTGGTAGGCTATTAATTATTGTCTCAATTTCAGAGCCTGTTATTGGTCTATTCAGATATTCACCTTCTTCCTGGTTTAGTCTTGGGAGCCTGTTTGTGTACAGGAATTT
>NW_016870722.1:0-1406 GCF_001698545.2 Rhinopithecus bieti | reverse complement strand
GGTGAATTATTGTACTGCTAAGTATTGATTAATTTTAAACTTTAAAGTTAACAAGCATTAATTTTCATCATGTTTGTGTTTTCTGAATATTTTGCTTACAGAAATCTATTAAAATGTCACAAAATTTTCTTGAAACTATGAGTTATTTATCAAATAGCTTGGCCTAATTTCTTTTGAATTATTGGTCAAGTTTATATATGCTTTTCTAAAGTTTACACAATTTACTTACTCTAAACAATTTTGTGACCTATATGTTTTATAACACAGGCTTTTGAGCAGTCTAAGAAGGCTCTTAGTTTATGTTTTCAAATGATCTTTAACAGCAAGTTAGTTTTCTTTTTTAAGTGCTCATAATCTTAAGAAGGACGTATGGGGTAGAGTACATCTATTTATCCTTGTACATATCTTGTATTTACACAGTTATTTGCAATTGATTCTTGAAATTATATTTGAAAAGTATTGTTTTCAATGTATTTTACTACTAAGAAAACCAGGTAAATTGTTTTGGCAAGCTTTGGAAACACTAAATTCTATTTCTATTTAATTAACATTGATTGATTAAAATATTGTGGGTGTTTTACTATTATTTAAAGGTCTTTAAAACAAATTAAGAGTGAAATATTATCAGAAAACCTTCTCCTATTTGGCTATCCTGTCCAGACAGCAGTAACATCTAGCCTTCTCACTAGTCTCCAGGTTTATTGGAATGCTTTACTGATTAACAGGTTGCTAAACTGTGATTTAAGTGTTTCCTCAAAATTATAAAGTAAATTTTCTAATACAAAGTTTAAGATTTGCTATTTCTATATTCAAGTCAAAATCACCAGTCATCTTCCTCGTTTTCACATTTGTTTCCTTTTGTGTTAGGGGTCTAAATTTCCACTTTCTCCTTCGAATGAGCTCTATTGAGTAGGTAACCTGTTATCGTTAAAGCTACTAAAACATTTTGAACACAGACTACATGTCCAACAGATTAAATAAATATTGCATGAAAATCTGCAACTGGAATATATAAATATATATAAATATTGCTGGAAATATATACATGTACATATGTATACACACACACACACACACACACACACAGGTTTTATCTTAGAATACATTGTTCTCCACGTGAATATGAATTCATATTTTGTTCTGAATTTAATGCAGAGTTCTTCATCAAAATATTTAGTTTTGATGTTTAATTTCTGGGATTGGGAATTCTTCTTTTGCTGTGTCTCTCAATAACCACCACTACACATTATTTCAAAAGGCTCAGGTAGAACACAGATTATCTAAAATAAGAAGGAGATTTGTTTGGTTTACAAGATTGAAACAAGAATTTCTCATCCTGGGCAGCCTAAGGCACCAAACTAGAAACAGGCATCAAAACTAATTAAAACTTTAAGGAAATACAGGGA
>NW_016870721.1:0-226 GCF_001698545.2 Rhinopithecus bieti | reverse complement strand
TATCTATCTATCTATCTATCTATCTATCTTTTATCTATCTATCTATCATCTATCTATCTATCCTTCTATCTATCTATCTATCTATCTATCTATCTATCATCTATCTATCATCTATCTATCTATCTATCATCTATCTATCTATCTATCTATCTATCTATCATCTATCTATCTATCTGTCTATCATCTATCTATCTATCATCTATCTATCATCTATCTATCTATCTAT
>NW_016870720.1:0-227 GCF_001698545.2 Rhinopithecus bieti | reverse complement strand
CCATCATCCATCCATCCATCCATCATCCATCCATCCATCCATCATCCATCCATCATCCATCCATCCATCCATCCATCCATCCATCCATCTATCATCCATCCATCCATCCATCCATCTATCATCCATCCATCCATCATCCATCCATCCATCCATCCATCCATCCATCCATCATCCATCCATCCATCATCCATCCATCCATCCATCCATCTATCATTCATCCATCCATC
>NW_016870719.1:0-228 GCF_001698545.2 Rhinopithecus bieti | reverse complement strand
ATTCTTTAGGTTGCAGCATTACAATGGGTTAACATATTAAGTTATACATTTAGCGCGGTGATCTATTGGTTCCCGTGCTTTCAGTAAAACTACAAACGGCTGTGTCGTTATCAGGGATTTTTCCAGGTGGTGTTCTAAAGTTGAGATATATGGTGGGACGTGTTTGTACTGGGCTCAGGAAGTTGAGAGATATGGGAGATATATGGTGTTTGTACTGGGCCCAGGAAA
>NW_016870718.1:0-1749 GCF_001698545.2 Rhinopithecus bieti | reverse complement strand
TGTGGAGAAGCTCTTTAGTTTAATTAGATCCCATTTGACAAGACATTATTTTGGCATTTGCTCTGTGCTGGGTACTGTTCGAAGCACCAAGAATATAAATGTGAATAAAATGCAGGTACTCTACTAAGTAGAACAGATGTGAAAAAGAAAAGAAAACAAACAAAAATTAATACCGTAACAGAAATATTCAGTCAGGGTAGGAGTAGATATTGCTCTTGAGTGGGGTTGGAGGGACAATCACAAAGGACTGCCTGGAGAAGTGACCTCTGAGATACAATTTGAAAAATGAACAGGACTTCATTAGCAGAAAATGAAAGAAAGACATTCCAGACAGAGGGAGTCTTTTGACCAAAGGTACAGAGACACGAAACAGTTTGGGGTGTTCAGGGAAGCTGGATATGAGTTTTAAGCAGGGGAAATTTGCATTTCTGAAAGATCACTTTGATGCAGTGGCATCACCAGCAAAATCTGGGGCCCCTTGCAAAGGATAATTGAGTCCTTGCTGCCAACAGAAGGGGCACCTATCTTTGCAGGTGGGAGTTTTAGGCCTGGCAGGAGGTGTGGACCCTGAATATCTGAGACGCTCTCAGTTAATTTAGAGAGTTTATTTTGCCAATGTTGAGGACGCATGCGCCTGTGACACAGCCTCAGGAGATCCTGACAACATGTGCCCAAGGTGGTCAGAGTACAGTTTGGTTTTACACATTTTAGGGAGACATGAGACATCAATCAATATAAGTAAGATGTACATTGGTATTTTCCTTTCACAGAAGGAAGAAGGAAGAGAGGAGGGGACTGTTTTGTCTTTGTATATTTGAAAACTTATGTTTCCACAAAACCTGTAAGTGGATGGTTTTTTTTTTTAAAAAAAAAAACAACTTTATTGAGATATAATTCACATGCCATATAATTCACCTAATTAAAGTGTATAGTTCAATGGTATATTTGTAAGAGTTGTGCAGCCACCACCTCAATCCATTTAAAAATATTTCATTACTCCAGAAAGAAACCCCAAACTACTTAGCTCTCACTCACCACTTCCCCCATTACCCCCAGCCCCGGGCAACCACTAATCTATTAATACTTTCTGTCTCCATGGATTTCCCTGTTCTGAACATTTCATATAAATGGAATCACACAATATGTGGCCTTTTGTGTCTGGCTTCTTTCACTTAGTATATTTTCTAGGTTCGTCCATGTTGTAGCACGTATCAGAATTTCACCCTGTTTTATGGTTGAATAATTGTCCATTGGATGACTAGACCACATTTTGCTTATCCATTCATCAGATGATAGACATTTGGGTTGTTTTCTTCTTCTTCTTATTTTTTTGGCTACTGTGAATAATGCTTCTATGAACACTTGTGTACAAGTTTTTGTGTTGATGTATATTTTTATGTCATATGGTAACTGTATGTTTAATCATTTGAGGAACTGCTAATTGAATATGATCTCTGTGTTTAAAGGTACATGAAACTATTGAGCGGATAAAATGTCAAATTCATTCCTGGCTTTTATAGCTGGTTTAGCCAAAGCATTTTTCTACCACCTCTTTGTCTGTCCCTTCTGCCATTTTCAACACTGGTTTCAGCCTTCTTAAACATCTGAGTATTGCTGACTCTGCCTGAATTTCTTCTTTCTTGAGGTGTGAGGACCAAGAGAGAACTTCCTCTTCACCCTCTAAAGGTTCATTGAAAAAGTGATTGAATGGCCGGGCGCGGTGGCTCAAGCCTGTAATCTCAGCACTTT
>NW_016870716.1:0-1113 GCF_001698545.2 Rhinopithecus bieti | reverse complement strand
TAAAAAAAAAAAAAAAAAAAAAAAGTGCTTGAAGGCAGTATGCTTGGCAAAAGTCATCACCATTCTCTAACCTCGAGTACCCAGGGACACAAAACACTGTGGAAGGCCGCAGGGACCTCTGCCTAGGAAAGCCAGGTATTGTCCAATGTTCCTCCCCATGTGACAGCCTGAAATATGGCCTCGTGGAAAGGGAAAGACCTGATCCTCAGTCCAACACCCATAAAGGGTCTGTGCTGAGGAGGATTAGTAAAAGAGGAAGGCCTCTTTGCAGTTGAGATAAGAGGAGGGCATCTGTCTCCAGCTCATCCCTGGGAATGGAATGTCTTGGTGTAAAACCCAGTCTTAGGTTCTATTTACTGAGATAGGAGAAAACTGCCTTATGGCTGGAGGTGAGACATGCTGGTGGCAATACTGCTTCTTAATGCACCGAGATGTTTGTGTAAAGTCAAACATAAATCTGGCCTACGTGCACATTAAGGCGCAGCACCTTTCCTTAAACTTATTTATGACACAGAGATCTTTGCTCACATGTTTTCCTGCTGACTCTCCACCATTACCCTATAGTCCTGCCACATCCCCCTCTCTGAGATGGTAGAGATAGTGATCAGAAAATACTGAGGGAACTCAGAGACCAGTGCTAGTGGTGGTCCTCCCTATGCTGAGCTCTGGTCCCCTGGGCCCACTTTTCTTTCTCTACACTTTGTCTCTGTGTCTTCTTTCTTTTCTCAGTCTCTCGTCCCAACTGATGAGAAACACCCACAGGTTGTGGAGGGGCTGGCCACTCCTTCACTCTGGGTATTTATGCTTTCCAGAGCCCGTGGGCAGAGGCCAGCCAGATATTAAGAAACTCAATAGGCTGGGTGCGGTGGCTGACGCCTGTAATCCCAGCACTTTGGGAGGCCGAGGTCAGAAGTTCGAGACCAGTTTGACCAACATGGTGAAACTCCGTCTCTACTAAAAGTACAAAAATGAGCCGAGCATGGTGGCGCGGGCCTGTAATCCCAGTCACTCAGGAGGCTGAGGCAGGAGAATCGCTTGAACCTGTGAGGTGGAGATCACAGTAAGCCGAGAAGGAAGGAAGGAAGAAAGGAAGGGAGGGAGGGAGGGAGGGAG
>NW_016870715.1:0-432 GCF_001698545.2 Rhinopithecus bieti | reverse complement strand
TTTTTTTGAGACGGAGTCTCGCTCTGTCCACCAGGCTGGAGTGCAGTGGCGCTATCTCGCTCACCGTAAGCTCCGCCTCCTGGGTTCCCGCCATTCTCCTGCCTCAGCCTCCCGAGTAGCTGGGACTACAGGCGCCCGCCACGGCGCCCGGCTTTTTTTTTGTATTTTTAGTAGAGACGGGATTTCACTGTGTTAGCCAGGATGGTCTCGATCTCCTGACCTTGTGATCCGCCCGCCTCGGCCTCCCGAAGTGCTGGGATTACAGGCGTGAGCCACCGTGCCCGGCCATAAATTTTTTAAAAAGGAAAAATGTGAATAAATTTTGTTTAATAATTTCAGAAGATATTTTACTTTTGCGTTTTTTTTTAATCTACTCTAAGACAAACTTTATTTGTAGTCATGGACATTTTTTCTTTTTGAAAGTAGTGAACA
>NW_016870714.1:0-430 GCF_001698545.2 Rhinopithecus bieti | reverse complement strand
GTCTGGTCTGGTTTCATCTGGTCTGGTCTGGTTTCATCTGGTTTGATCTGGTTTGATCTGATTTCATCTGGTTTGATCTGGTCTAGTCTGGTCCGGTGTGGTTTGATCTGGTCTGGTCTGGTTTGATCTGGTCTGGTCTGGTTTGATCTGGTTTGATCTGGTTTCGGTCTGGTCTGGTCTGGTCTCGTCTGGTTTGATCTGGTCTAGTCTGGTCTGGTCTGGTTTGATCTGGTCTGATCTGTTTTTGTTTGATTTGATCTGGTCTAGTCTTGTCCGGTCTGGTTTGATCTGGTCCGCTCTGGTTTGATCTGGTCTGGTCTGGTTTCGTCTGGTTTGATCTGGTCTAGTCTGGTCTGGTCTGGTCTGGTCTCGTCTGGTTTGATCTGGTCTAGTCTGGTCTGGTCTGGTTTGATCTGGTCTGGTCTGGTTT
>NW_016870713.1:0-432 GCF_001698545.2 Rhinopithecus bieti | reverse complement strand
AATTTTGTTGATCTTTCAAAAAACCAGCTCCTGGATTCAGTGATTTTTTTAAAGGGTTTTTCGTGTCTCTGTCTCCTTCATTTCTGCTCGGATCTTATCATTCCTTGTCTTCTACTATTGAAATTGTTTGCCAATAGAGCGATATTTCTGAAAATAGGCAGTGGGCTGGATTTGGCCTGCAGGTCATAGTTTACCAACTTTTGGTTAACATCCTGAGTCATTGGGGAAATGCAAATTAAAACCACAGTGAAATATTACACATAAGAATGGCTGAAATTAAAGACTGTTAATCCCAAATGTTAGGCAAACTGTAGTACATTTGGAACTCTCATAAATTTTGAGTGTAAATTTTATTTTATTTATTTATTTATTTATTTATTTTATTATACTTTAAGTTATAGGGTACATGTGCATGACGTGTAGGTTTGTTAC
>NW_016870712.1:0-908 GCF_001698545.2 Rhinopithecus bieti | reverse complement strand
TATATAGTACAGAGAAATAGTCTCTCCTAAGAAAACTTCCAAATTATTTTCTTCATCTAAATTTATAACGAGTAAATATTTACAAGCAAGCAGTGTGATTAGCTTCATCAAAAATATCATATGTACATTTTACAATGCCACTCCATAAATAATCCCACCAAGATAGTTTTGTTAACTATATGTTATTTGTCACTCATGTTTGGATGCAAAGAAGGGAAATCCAGAGAAGTATAAATAAATGTTCTTCCCTAAATAGTTTACCATGTTCTTGAATAGAAAAACTAATATGTATATAAAATAGTTTTAGGTAAAATATAAGCAGAATACATGTCCAAAT
Source organism: Rhinopithecus bieti (assembly GCF_001698545.2). Lineage (NCBI taxonomy): Eukaryota > Metazoa > Chordata > Mammalia > Primates > Cercopithecidae > Rhinopithecus > Rhinopithecus bieti. The sequence continues at coordinate 571 of NW_016870712.1, read as the reverse complement.
GATGCATCGCACAATCCTCTGTTTTATGGCGTCATGCAAGGTATGAATTCCATATACCGTCACCCACAGTTTTACATAAGATAATGCTGTCTTTTCTTAACCAATGGCTTACGGAAATTGTACCAATTATTCAGATCCTGGCAGTTTTAAGACAAATTAAACAGATAATATCTGAATAGCAAACAATTTGTCCTCAAACTGCATTGTTTACTGTCTAACTGAAAATCCAACCTTGTCCTCTTGGACACAACATTGCATACTGCAGAATAAGGGGCCAGGATACCTTTCAAAATTATCAGTTTCTAGCCTTCAGATTATATCTTGCAAGAAACTGCATTTTTTCTCCATCATATATTGAAACTGACAAACAATTTTAAAAAGCGTATGCTCTATAGTATGTTAGATAAAGATGATAGTGGAATTATAAGCTGAAATCTTTAGAATGAGCTTTCTAGGTGGAGTTAATATTACATAACTACTCATCTGCAGTTTATTTATGTGTAAATTGTTTTTTTCAAAATGGTCAAGAATATATGTAAATACTAAAATCTAAAAAAATATGAAAAAATAA